>NC_135318.1:900000-1041773 GCF_048772815.1 Callospermophilus lateralis | reverse complement strand
CCCTCCTCTCCCTGACTCCCCCCTCCTCTCCTGTCTCCCCCCTCCTCGCCCTGTCCTCCCCCCTCCTCTCCTGTCTCTCCCCTCCTCTCCCTGACTTCTCCCCTCCTCACCCTGTCTCCCCCCTCCTCTCCCTGGTCTCCCCCTCCTCTCCCTGTCTCCCCACTCCTCTTCCTGTCTCTCCCTCCTCTCCCTGTCTCCCCCTCCTCTCCCCCCCCCATCTCCCTGACTCCCCCTCCTCTCCCTGTCTCCCCCCTCCTCTCCCTGACTCCCCTCTTCTCCTCTCTCTCCCCTCCTCTCCCTGTCTCCCCCCTTCTTCTCCCTCTCTCTCCCCTCCTCTCCCTGACTCCCCCTCCTCTCCCTGTCTCTCCCCTCCTCTCCCTGTCTCCCCCTCCTCTCCCCGTCTCCCCATCTCCCTGACTCCCCCTCCTCTCCCTGTCTCCCCCCTCCTCTCCCTGACTCCCCCTCTTCTCCCTCTCTCTCCCCTCCTCTCCCTGTCTCCCCCCTCTTCTCCCTCTCTCCCCTCCTCTCCCTGACTCCCCCTCCTCTCCCTGTCTCCCCTCCTCTCCCTGTCTCCCCCTCCTCTCCCTGACTCCCCCCTCCTCTCCCTGTCTCTCCCCTCCTCACCCTGTCTCCCCCTCCTCTCCCTGTCTCCCCCTCCTCTCCCCTGACTCCCCCCTCCTCTCCTGTCTCTCCCCTCCTCTCCCTGTCTCTCCCTCCTCTCCCTGTCTCCCCTCTCCTCTTCCTGTCTCCCCTCCTCTCCCTGTCTCTCCCTCTCCTCCCCTGTCTCTCCCCTCCTCTCCCTGTCTCTCCCTCCTCTCTCTCCTGTCTCCCCCTCTCTCCCTGTCTCTCCCCTCCTCTCCCTGTCTCTCCCCTCCTCTCCCTGTCTCTCCCCTCCTCTTCCCTGTCTCCCCCTCCTCTCCCTGTCTCTCCCCTCCTCTCCCTGTCTCCCCCCTCCTCTCCCTGTCTCCCCCCTCCTCTCCCTGTCTCTCCCCTCCTCTCCCTGTCTCCTCCCCTCCTCTCCCTGTCTCTCCCCTCCTCTTCCTGTCTCCCCTCCTCTCCTCTCCCCCTCCTCTCCCTGTCTCCCCCCTCCCTCTCCCTGTCTCTCCCCTCCTCTCCCTGTCTCTCCCTTCCTCTCCCTGTCTCCCCCCTCCTCTCCCTCTCTCTCCTCTCCTCTCCCTGTCTCTCCCCTCCTCTCCCTCTCTCTTACCCTCCTCACCCTGTCTCCCCTCCTCTCCCTCTCTCTCCCCTCCTCTCCCTCTCTCTCCCCTCCTCTCCCTGTCTCCCCATCTCCCTGTCTCTCCTCTCCTCTCCCTGTCTCCCCCCTCCTCTCCCTGTCTCTCTCCTCCTCTCCCTGTCTCTCCCCTCCTCTCCCTGTCTCTCCCCTCCTCACCCTGTCTCTCCCTTCCTCTCTCTGTCTCTCTCTGCCTTGCTCACCCCACCTGGCCCCTCTCGTCAAATTTGGACTGGTCACTACTTTTTCAGGATTTAGTTTTAGAAACTCTCAAGGTAGCCTCTCATTTCCAATCTCCTATGAGTCTAACATCTGTTTATGCTCTTATTTCTATTTGAGAAGTAAGTGTATTTGGGAAATGAGATTCCAATCCTATAAACTAAAGTAGATTGTCTAAATTGCACCACTGTCTGAAGTGAATTGAGACGGTGGGGATCCGATCCCTATTTCCCACGGCCTCCACAGGGATGCATGATGTGCCTCCCTGCCTTTGGGTTCCTTTCCAGGGAGGCTGAAAGCCGGTTCAAAGAAAGCAGCCTGGCCTGTAATGCCTGCGTTCAGAAACAGCACTGCAGGGACACATGGGGACACCCTGGCACAGAGCTCACCTCAAACCACGGGACGTTGCAAGGAGTGGTCTCTGAAATCAAGTGGCAGCCATCCTAACATCCACTTCATCCAGCTGCACAGATGGGAAGGCCAGGGCTGGACAGCGAAGTGAGTCCAAGGGAGGCCTGACGGGTGGGATGCTCTGAGCTGGAGGCGACGAGGCAGAGCTGCACACCTGCCAGGTGGGGTCCAGGAGGGTCCAGGAGGAAAGGGCAGACAGGAAGCAGGCTGCCTGGGTTCTAAGGCTCTCGAGGTAGAAACCCTGCACCTTTCTCTCTGTGGCACACACCTAGGGGCCTCCCAATGGAATGGAGGTCACAAGCTCACATGAGGACGAGCACACACCAGTCAGAAGTTGTCCATAAGGAAGATGGACCAAGTCCACTCTGGAGGCTAGAACAGCCATCAGGGAGAGCTCGCCCCAGTGACCATCAGTGCCTGTCCACTTGGGCAGCCAACAAGTATTTACTCATGTCTCTGGGTGAAAAGGTGCTGAGCCTATGGTTATTAACACCACCTTATGTTCCTCGGTCTGGCATCACAGTGACCAGAGGAATCCAGAAGGCTCATTCCAGAGTGAAGACGGAACAGACACCTGTGGATCCTGGCTGCGCACCCAGTGTGGCCGTCCCCAGTAGAAGTGTCCACAGAGCTCCTGGAACACAGCTGGTTTGAACTGCAGGGGCCCCCAGTGCAGAGACGCCAGATCAAAATGAATAAGGTATTTCACTAATCAATGGTATGTTGATCACATTTTGAGAGAATAGTATTCAAGATGTATCGGATTAAATAAATACATTATAAAGTTAATTTTACCTGTTCATGTTTACTTTTTATGTGTAGCTACTAGAAAAGTCTCAGTTGCATAGGAGCTGAGGTTGGATTTCCGTCTGTGTTTGAAAGTGCTGATGGGCCAGTGTCCCTGGGGGAAGAGGACCCTGACTCAGGGCCCGGGTTGGGGTCAGATGCCTGGAGTCTGGTCCTGATGCCCTCAGAGAGCTGCTAAATTCATCTCAGGAAGAGAAGAGACAGAAGACAAAGCCTCCTGACTTCATAACTGGGGGCAGAACTCCTGCCAGGCGGTATCTTACAAGATAAAGCAGGAATCGTCCAGTATCCCAGACTGATAAGACCCCATGTTGAGACGTTGGTTAAGATGCTTCTCCTGGCCGAATTTCTTTCAGCTTGAGATCACACAGGGCTGGTGCCTAGAGGGCCAAGGTGAGCTCAGCTTTACCTGCTTGCTCAACCCATTCCTGGTGGATTTAGATTTTAGGCAGTGTATCCCCTCCGGTGCCTGAGAGTCGGCGTGTGCCCTTGGGATGTGAGCATGCTTCAGAGCTGAAATGCCACAGCATTCTGCATGGAGAAGGGCACCACCCAGAGAAGGCAAAGGGACCTGGCCCGGGTGGAGGAGGTGGGAAGCAAAGAGGCCGGGACTTTGGTGAAGGAGGCAGGACTGTCCTGGTGTGAGTCACAGGAGGAGACGCTGCCCACGAGACCTCTCCCTGGGAAGAGCCCGGGGGAACCAGGATGCGCACTCAGGTCCTCGTGTTAGTCGGAGGACACAGAGAGGCCTCTACTGGGAAGACAGAGGGATCCTGCAGAACGTGGGGGCGGGGGGCTGGGAGGTGGCCGTAGCTGTGCCAGCACCGCAGACAGGGCTAGGCCAGCTGCACTCCTTCTGTTCAAGGTCCAGTGGTGGCACTTAGGGCACCCCTCTTGCCCTTATAAGACCTGTTCCCTTTGCCCCCAGCCAGCATGCCAGTGTGCATTGTAGGGTGACCCTAATGTCACCAAGAGCTGTGGCTCCTCGTTGTCCTTCTGCTGGGTGCATTCCTGTGGCCAGCACGGTCCGAGTCGCAGTGTGGGACGATGCCCCAGGAAGCCCTGCTGTTCCACATCCGTCCTCTCTCTTCTCTTATGCAGTGACCCTGCCCTCCTTTAGTAATCAAGATCAACCCTCGGCCAACTCCAGAACCCTGTGTGCTCTCCTTGCACAGTAGCTTCAGGACCCCAGTGACAGCAGAGAGCTCAGGTAAGGAGCTGGCCATCTGCATGTAGATACAGGCAGGTGTTCCCCCTACACGCCCGTGACCACAGCAGGCAGCAGACTCCTGTGTCCCAAGTGACTTTGCCTCCTGGCCACTGGAAGGCCGTGTCTGGCCAGGAAATCTAGAGCCACACAATCCCTACCTGGGGTCCTTTTGGTCCTCTCATTGCCAGGGGGGCAACCTCGCCTGGGTGGGTGGGCTGTGCCTCCTGTTTGGAGGGAGGAATGGCTGAACCCGGGACAGGTGGTGAGGATGCGCTGCTGCTCCAACTCTGTCCCCGCGGCACAGAAGCTCCTCTGGGCCTGGCCCTCTCTTGGGATGAGGTCTGTTTCCCTCTGTGCCGGATCACTGTTCATCCTCTTTTACAAGAGCACCCTCACTTCAGCTCTGATGCCTCACCCCTGCTCACGAAGCTGCATCTTCTGTACTAGCACCGCCCATGGCTGAGACGAGTACCATGAGGACCCCGCCCCATGGCCACTGGGGAGGCTGCTCCTGTGAACTCCTGAAATGCTGTGCTTCCGAATTCCTGCCTTGCCAGTAAGCACCAGGGCCTCCAGGCAAGCACTCCACCCTGAATGCATCTCTTACATCTCTCCCATGGGAATCTGGAGCCACACAGGGGCAGAGGGCCATTGAGCACACCCACCAGCCTCTCGCCAAACAGACCACATGGTATTCTGGGTTCCCAGGAATTAAGGAAGCGTGTCCAGCAGAACCCACCAAGCTGAGGCTTCCCTTCGCCTGCGAGCATTGGCCTGATGAGCAGCTGCAAGCTCACCTGGAGAGGATCGTTCCTTTTCCTGATACTGCTGCAAGCTCTTCCCCAAAGGCAGCTGGTACCCTAGACGTGCCGGTCTGGAACAGATTCATTTCTGCAATTGGGTGAAGAATCCCGAGTCTTTGTGGCAGATGCCACTTCCTCAGTCCCTCAAGTGTGGCAGGTCCTCTGCCGACCCACCGTCCAACTCAGCCAGCGAATCATTCCCCCACATGGATGTGGCTGGCAAGTTAATTTGCCACAACTGATGAATTCCTGTCTTGCTGGATATTCTCTGCCAAGGGAGACCGTGTCCTTGATTTCTTCCACTTTGCAGATGTTCATTGTCTGCTCCCAGAACACCCGTATGCAGCACCTAGAGTAGGGCTGCAGGTAGACATTCAGCTGGTGTAAACAGAGAAGGGCAGCTGACAGACTCGGATGTAGCTCATTAGCAAGAATACCCAAAACATGCAGCAGAGCTGGTCTCCCTACGATGCTGCCACCCCAACAGAAGCACTGGCACCACCTACCCTTCTGCAAAAGCTGACTGCACTGCCCGACCCTATTGCCACTGGAGAATCCTTGAGGTCCTTGCCTCCTGATGTGACCAACTTGCGATTCAGAATCCAGAATGAGCAGGCCCTAGTGGTGGGCTCAAAGCCACATGTCTGATGTTGGAAAAGTAAAGAGCTAGTCCAGATTCATCACTTACAGCGAGAGGTCTTCCCTGGCTCCTGATGAGGCCCTTGTGGGAAGACTGGGCCCAGGAAGGAGGCTCACAGGCCGAGAGCGAGCTCCCGTGGCGAGGCGGAGGCCTGGGCCCTCTGGGTTCCCCACCTCCCTCCCTACCTTGGTATCTCTTCTAGAGTCTGTTTTCCTAATGACTTTAATTAGGAGGCTCTTCCAACCTTCTGGATGGTCATCAGTTTTCAGTCCTTTCCAAATAGGGCAAACAGCCCCAAATATTTCTCTCCTTTTCTCCACTTCAGCAATTATACCATCAACTAGCTGGAAAGCCAATCAGAACTCTTTCATCATGCACCTGGCTTGCACCAGCACCAGCCCCTCTTACCCCTGAGCTACAGCATCACCTTCCTTCAAGTAGCTTGGGTTGTGTGGGGACAATTGAAGGTGTTGGAAGAGGACGAGAGAGGTGAAGACCTCTGATGACGGGGCTCCAGGAGTAGTCTGGGAGGATGAGTGAATTTATTGGACTACAAATGCTGAATTGAGTAGTACTTCTTTTTAATAAATCATAAATAATGTTCTTAAAATTATAGATTTAGGGGTGGAGTAAATTCGTCTTATAATGTTACTAATCATGGAAACCTTAAATTGTCTATGCTCTTTTCAGAATTGTCTTCCATGCAATTTATGCCTATAAATTTTGCCAAAAATCAGCTCATTCTATACACTCAAACCAGGGGATTTCGGTGTGGACGCTGTGGCCTGGGCTCCAAGATGCCCCAGACTTGGGTAAGCTCCAGAGCCTCATCTGCTCAAGGTAATGCAGCAGTGGCTCAGGAGGCGCAGGAGGGGCCCAGGTACCCTCCAGACGTACCATCCCACTCCGTCTCCTGCTGTGTGCCAGGATCTTCCTCTGCGCCCTGTTGGCACTGCGGTCTTTCCTGCCCCCACTAGTGACTGCAGCGCTGGGACCTGCTGTGACTCCTGAGGTCAATGCCTTGTGGTGAACATGGCCACCTCTGAGTGACTGCTTGGCACTGAATGGGGTGGCACTTATCTTATACACCTGTGAGTCTGACCTTCGAGGTGTGTGGGGCAGTGGGAAGGGCTGAGTCTGAGCCAGGGTTTGCCCAGCACACACCTGATGTAGCTCCTTCTGGATTCCATGTTTTGACCATTGGCTGCCCAGCTGAGGTGAGGCCCCATGGGTCACTGCTGGCCACCTGTCTAAGAGTCCCCGCGAGCGTCACAGCCCTCCATCACTCGTGCACACGTGATTCTGAGCAACATCCCACAGATCATGAGTTTTCTATGACAAAACCCAGATAGGTCCTCATCACCCTCAATGTGGAGTTCCCAATGCGTCCCTGTGTCGCGGGTGAACTGTGGCATCTGAGAACCCTGGGGGCTCCTGTCCATACGGCTCTTGCTGAGACTGCCTGTGTGTCTGGAGAACAGAGAGGGGCATGCACTCCCTGCCTGCAGGTCACCTGTCATAGTGGAGCAATGGGACACCGTGCCACAGAGTGGGGACAGCCTGGGGCCTAGCCTGTGCCCTTC
Source organism: Callospermophilus lateralis (assembly GCF_048772815.1). NCBI lineage: Eukaryota > Metazoa > Chordata > Mammalia > Rodentia > Sciuridae > Callospermophilus > Callospermophilus lateralis. Next base: position 1,034,869 of record NC_135318.1, on the reverse strand, counting down.
AGAGTTCCAACCACAAATATCTGGCATTTATTATTATTTCCTGTCTTAGATTAGAAGTCACATCCATTGGATGGGACTTGTACATTTGAATTTCTTTTCTCTTACAAATAAATAAATATGTAAATGAAATTAAAGGAGACAAGCTATGCTTTTTCTGACAAAGAAAGGATTTAATCTGTGCAATGAACTCCTAAGTTGAGTGCAGCAAGAAGTATACTCGTAACAATTTAAGGAAGAGTTTGATTGATATTTGATGCAGATTGTTCCATCACCTGGTTTAATTGCAAACTATAGGTCCTCATTCATCCTGCAAGGCTTGACGGTACCCTGCAGCAGAGCAGTTGATTTTATTTTTTTAGAAATCGTAATTCTTCAAGTGCAGGTACAATGTAACCATAAAACAGGCGGAAACGTGGCTCTGCGGGTGCTCTGTGGCTTCATGATTCTCCTCTGTTCCTTTCTCTTCTGCCCTCTGAGTGCCGCCTCTCCACTCTGACAGCCAGGCGTCAGGCGGGGGGCGTTGGGAGGAACAGGAATGCCTCATGGAGCGAGTCAGGCGAGGCAGGTGAGGTGCTGTCAGTGAGAGGCTGAAGGCAGGTGGGGTGTGGAGCGAGGGGAGAGGCGTCCTTTGTTGTCCTGGAGACCAGGGACACCTCACCCTGAGGGGACAACCTCAGAGGCCTATGGAGCTGCGGAAGTCCCCCACGGCTTCAGGAGACCAGACCTGTTGAAGCACATTGCACACTCACACACGCACACAAGTGTGCAGGGCCCTTATCTGACACTGTATTTCCATAGACATGCACATGCGTGTGAGAAAGATACTTACATGTGTACGCCTCTGTGATTTTAAATATCGTGGCTTAGTATTATTTAGAAATGTCCCTCTTAGTGGGAGACGAGCTTTGGGGGAACTAACAAGAAGCTGAATCTGATTCTAACACGACCCAAGCAGACTCCTGGGGGCTGACAGAGGGTGACGATGTGCATTTGGGCTTTGAGAGTGTCCTTATGACTGTGGACTTTATTTTTGAAGCACACTTGGAGAGTCCTTCAAGTGCCCAGCTATGTTCAAGCCTGAGGCGGTGTGCAGGGCCCCTGTTTGACCTGGCCACTGGCACCTTCGTGGGAACTTGATTGGCACCCTTGTAGGGGATGCTTTGTCCTTCACAAGATGGAAGCACATCCCCATTGTTCTGCAGCTGCAGTCCTGCGGCCATTTCTGGAGTCCTCCTTACTCCACGGTGACCATGCGACCTGGAGCACTCACTGGTGTGGCTGTAGTGCAGGAGCTGAGCAGCAGTGTCGTAGACACGGGAGAATACAGGCTCCCATTTTTTTTTCCCACCGACTATAAATGATTCCTATTCTTTGCTTCACAGAACATCCGATGTGGTGCCCAATCAGCTGAAAAAGCTGCGTGGACGTCATCAGTTCTGTGAGAGGGAGCGGGGAGCCTGCAGCTGGTCCTGTGAGCCGAGTGGAGTCTCCATTAGGGCAGCTCTATTGATTTCTGATTCACACTGCAGCGGCGGGGCTGGAGGGCAGGCAGAGAAACCCATCTCAGAGGCAGAATCACAGAAGACAAAAACAAGCAGCTAGAGAGACTGTAGTTCCATGCAAAAATCATGCAGCTGTCACCAAAAGGAGAGAATTTAGACAGCAAAATCTGAAAATGGTTTACAACAGAGTGAAAGATGAGAAAAAGAATGGGGATTTCTGACAAATTCTTGCTTCTCATTCCCAAGACATTTTTCTTTGAGAGTTAATAATGGTCTAATTTCCAGAATTCCTTAAAAATAAAAATTTGACATACATAGTAAAAGTATAGTGGTTGATCTTAAAGCTATGCCTGGGTATTTTGAAGGAAGATGAAGATCTACTTTTAGTACATTTTCAATAAATGTTGTATCTGGGTGACCTTCATCCTCCCCCGTGACCCGGTGCTGTGTGGTACCTAGGACAGTGGTGCAGTCTGCTGCAAATGCCTGAGGTGGAACCGGGCTTCTCCCCAGCTGCCTTCCTGCACGTCCAGCTGTGATCCCCGGAAGCCAGCAGCAGAGCCCTCTCAAGGTCTGTTGCCTGGCATTTGGCTAGGAAGGGTTGCATGGGGGTGCAGACCCGTAGTGCTAGTCTTCAGGCGACCTTCAGCCTGGGCTTACCACCCACCACTCTTCCTCCAAAGACAGAAGTTCAGTTTTGAAACAATGGTGTCAGGCAGTCTGCATGTGATCCCTGGGGAAGACGAACGGAGAAGTCCACCCCCTTCCCTGGCCACACACACAGGCACACACATGTACAGCACCATGCCAGTCAGCAGGGGAAAAGGGTGATACCTTTTTAAAAACAGGCGAGGCAGCAAGCCATTATTAGCAAGAGCTATATCGAGCATGCTTGCCAGACAGGCAGCAACGCTGAGCTCCAGTCCCGCCCAGACGTGTGCCTTGCCATTTTCATTTTAATCAGCCTGCTCAGGACGGCTGCTGATTCATTTTGCAGGATGTCCCCCTGGGAGCCAAGGTGGAAGCCTCGGGCGGGCGAGCTGCTCTCACATCCATGCAGTGCACCACATCAGAGGAGAGCGGGGAGGAGGCGGTGGAAGGAGAGGAGCCTTCCCCACGCCCATTCCAAATTTCAATATGGCTAGTTAGAAGATCCCTCAGGAAACCCACTCCAGTGCAAAAAACATAATGAAAGAAAAAGAAAAGAAAGAAAGTCACATTGTCATTTCATTATCCAACTACCCCCTCCCCCTGCCACATACGCACTTCCACGGAGTGGTTGGAATTCTGGTCTTCTGCACGATCACTGTAAAACACACACACCCACATGCACACAGACATACGTGTGTGTGTGTGTGTGTGTGTGTGTGTGTGTGTGTGTAATTTACCTGGTGACTAGCTGGGGTGGTGTACCTGATTTAGCTGGAGACTTTGATTTGTAGGACTGACAACCTTATTATGCAGTGAGCTTATTATTGATATTATTCTGCTCTCGGTTGCCATGGCCACCTTGTGAGAGACATTCAATTTTCTCTCTTCCATCATCATTATCTATGAGGCCATCTGTTGTGGAAAATGAATTCAGCCTCATTTGCATGACTGATAAGCAATTTTTTTTTTTATCTATTTAACAGAAGGTCATATGCCGGGGATTTGGAGCTAGTGAAAAAAAAAAAGTGCAGAGAAAGCATGGGAGAGGATGAGTGGGGCTGCGTGGGGGACGTGGAAGTGAAGCGGACCCCTCAGGCCTCCAGCCGTCCTGCTGCATTTGTCGTCCCTGCCCGGGCGACATTTTTTTTCCCTGAGCCACTGCACACTGAGCAGAGGGAGAAGCCTTCCCTGCGGTCTTGGAGGAGCCGCTGATTTTCCCCCGTGGTTGGTGGGTGTCTTTCGTTTTTTATTCCCTGGACTGTGGGTTATGATATCAGTGTTCGCTGAAGACAAAGCAAGCTTGGCTGTCTCTGGGGACACGCGTGTTCCTCCTCGTTCTCCAGCGTGGGGACAGGGCTTCCTCCTCTGTGCTCTGAACTGGCTGTCACTTGCGGGTGAGCCGTGTGGTCGTGTTGTGAGGTACGTGGTGCTCGTTAGGATAATTCTGGGGACGTGGTGGAGACTCCGTGTTCTGTCCTGCATGGGCTCGTGCTGCAACCCTATTGTTTTCTCCTGTTAAAGTAATTTGCTGAGACTGGTAGCTCAAAGCTTCCTGAGCCGGAGGTCTGTGGTCCACAGGAGTCTGTGAAGCGAAACGGTGTTAGGTTGCATGCCTTAACCATGATGCTGTTTATAAAACGAAAACAAAAACAAAAACCTCGCTGCATGCGTAACACTGGATGGTGTGAGGCTCCCGAAGCAAGAACTTCCCAGACTTCATGGGAGTACTTTACATACAAATGAGCAGACGGTTTTACCCAAGTGCTGTTAAAGTCGTAGACATCCTTGATGTATTGCTGTATTTGTCTAATTATAAAAAGAAAGTTGATTTATATTCTTGAAATTGAGAATCTCAAATAAAGATTTTTAACAATAACCTCAATGTTTGAAGTTCATAATAACAAAACAGCATTTCACTTTAACAAAAATGTCTTTTAATGCCACTCTAATAAATAAACTGAAAGTTCAGCTCCTTCAAGATAGATTGGACTAAAGCAATGAAAATAAATCTTTAAATGTTCATATGAGAGTTAGCTATAGAAAACATAGAGCACATATTTTAAATTCAGCAGAAATTTAGTCATGACACATTCTTAAACTAAAATTATATAAACTGTAAACTAGTATGTTATTTATTAAATTGGGTGAAAGAGTTTATCTAAGAGCTTTCTTGCTCCAGTATTTATATTTTTCACTGAACAAAATTAACATCACAGACAGAAGCAGCCCAATACCACCCTCCCAGACAGAGCAGGTCTAATTGTTCAACTTCATAAAAGTCATGTAGCTTTTCAAACAATAGATAAAGGTGTGTCTTACATGTAGGAAAAAATGCCATTATTTAACAATTAAAGTGAACTGCACAATATTTCTTTCTGTAAACAATATCATTGCATTTCTAGAAGTTTTCACCTCTCACAAACTTTCACTCCAAAGTGTTGCTTGTACATTAAAAATGCTGCTAAGTGACATCTACCAGAAAGAAGTTTGTTTTTCTCCTCTTGCCCTAAAGGAGCTCATGTGCTCCAATCACCTGCAGTGTAACCCTCAAGTTGCTAGGTCTCCCTGAAGTCGCACTTGAGTGTTCTCCCTTCTGCATGGGAGACAATAGGCCACTGCTGATATGCTCACTGCTACCACATTTCCTGGCTGGCTGCACTTCTGAAACCACCCCACCTCAGAGCTACTGGAAGCAGCACCCCTTGTTATATAATCCTTCCTTTCCTTAATCAGCCATATTTTTCATGTTTTAGCTTTAGTTCAAAAAGAAGAAATTAATTTTCCATGTTAATTGCATGCCAAGAAAGTTTAAAACAACAAAATCTGGATAGTTTATGGAGGTTATTTAAAGTAGCGTGAGGGTTTTTTTCCTTTTCTTTCTTTTTTTTTTTTTTTTTTTTTTAGGACTGTAGTCTAAGCATTAGCAATGTGGTACCTGGATCTGTATTGCAATAGGAAGGATGGTGTCTTTGCCTTTTGATCTGCACTCATAGTCCCAAGATTGTGAGCAGAGCTGCCAACTTCTGAAAAGCCTAGGAGGTGGCACAGTTGACTCCCCCCACACACAACAACAAAAAAAAGTTAATTACCAATCTTGGTTGGATTCTTCCTCGCCTTCCTGACATTTGACTGCTGCTAATTCACTGATTAATCTCATTAATGTGATTATAGTGGGATTTGGAACTGGCGGCCATTGTTCTGAGCCGCTGCTATTCAGTCTCAGCACCGCCACCTCATTCAGTTTTGCTGTGATTTCTCAGAGGCAGGCAGAGCCAGCCATTGTGAGCAGCCCTCTGCCTCCCTTTCAGCACCGGGAGCTGTCCGCACTGATAGCAGTCCTTCAGCCGGGAGGGCTCCCCACAGGCTTCCTGGCAATGTGGAAATGGCTCACTTTCATCACCTTAATGATCCTGCCCATTGAGGTAGAAGTAGGAGCAGGCTTTATGGTCACAATTAGATGTTTTGAAGGTGGTGGCAGCAAAGATCCCTGTACTTGAAAATTGTTATTTTGTAAAAAAAAAACTCCCAGCTTCCATTACATACACATTTTACTTTGGTTTTGAAATTATCAAGCATATGAACCTGAAAAATTACCTGTGTATGTATAATTAAGGGTTAGAAAACTGTAAACACTACATCTTCGAAGTAAAAAATATTTATTCAAACATTTTCAGATATTAATAAGATTCCACTTTTGGAAGAATAGCAGGGTCCTCCGGGGTGACAGTGGGGCAGGAAGTATGCATGACACCTCACTCCAACTTCCTGGAGAGAAGCCCTCATCCAGCTGCACAATGATGCCGGTTTCTTAAATATGTGTTAGAAGCTGGGACCATGGTTGAGGGCCCAGTAATTTGTGACCACATAGGAGTGACATGCAGAAATTCTTAAGATCCGTGGAAATGTGGTTTCTGGAATGTGTGGGCTCTTTCAGAGACAGTGTCCTTTAACCGGTGGCTTTCACTGTGCTTGTTTGGCCTTTCTCCTAATTATTTGTTTTTCACTCTTGAATTTCTTTACTCTTTTAAAAAATTTTATTCTTTTGTTTATTCATATAAACTAATTATTTCACTGTCTGATCATTTCCCTCTGTTTTCTGTAAACTTTCATGGATCAGGGTAAAAAGATAACTTATTTTGCCTTCAAAGCTTTTCTAAATTTTTCTAATAAATTATATTTAAAATTTAAAATATTGAACTAACAGTCTAATTATTTGTTCATCTGCCTTTACACAGGCAATTTTAAAAGCCAATTTCTTCTACAAAATTTAATTTTGTTCAGTGAGTGATATTTTTGAGATCACATGTATAGACTAGACATTCTGACTCTTCCCATAGCCTATCTAATTTGAGAAACATTGTTTTAAAAATACTTATCACAGCCTCTGAGATACTTTGTCACTTGTTATGCATTTTACTGGTGACACCTTGACTTCCAGCATCCTGAAGCTCTGCCTGTGTTTAGGTATTTGACATCCTCCGAGGGGTGGGAGGCAAGCCCAGTGCTCCTGCAGTTGGAGTGGGCTCAGCTGGGAACCCTCTTGGTCCAGAGCCACGACTCCTCCTCAGTAACCAGCTTTTCACATGCATCTTGCTGTGCCAGGGCGTCTAGTTTGGTGGAAAGTCTCCCCAGAACTCTGCCCAGAACCCCAGTGAGTGGCAGAAGCAAAGACTGTCCTGTGTGGTGCTCTTCTAGGCACCCCATTGCCCGGCATGCTGTGGGCACCACCAGGCCCTGAAGTTCAAGTCTAAAGAGCCCTTTCCATGACTATTTCTTTTTCTTTTAAAAATTGGGTAGCATTTTTTAAAAAGGAGTAACAGAGAATAAACTTGAACAAAAATTGAAAATGACTATTATGTGTTTTGCCAAACTAAGTTTCTCCCTACCCAATGCCATAGTGCTACAATACTACGCCTGCCTTTGATAAACATTTATTCCAAACTAAAGACAAAAGATGCCACCAAGTTGAAGAATGGAATACCCTGTGTGTTTTCGGGTTTTGTGGGGGAGCCCTATCCACATACCATGTGTGGCTGGCATTAAAGCAAGACCTTTTAAGCTGGCATATCCCACGTATTAAGAATTCTACCTATTAATGACCATAAGTTGTGTGAGAAGTAGTTCAGAGCACTTCACTTCAGTGATCTGTGGTCTGATTTTCCTGACATCCGACATTGTGAGGCATCAGCCCAACATGCTCCCCTCAGGGTGGGCCGCAGCTCGCAGAGGCTCAGTTTGCAGGAGCTTTGTGTCCTCTATGTCTCCTCCTCCCTCTCCCTGTCCTCTGTCCTCCCTCATTCACTCTGTCCCTGTTTGTCTCTTTGCCTCTCTCCCCCTTCACACCTGCATTGTTCAAGCGCACACACCGATTTCTCTATGCATGTTTCCACAATGAGACTGTTTTTAGCCTTGACATCGTAATGAGTCCCCAGAGTACTTGCAGAAGTGGTCAGAGACGGCAGAGAGAATGTAAGCCAGGTGTTATAAAACTAGAAAGAAGGCATAAAAGCTTATTTATTTTGTGAAAAATTACTGATCAACACTGCCATTTTGGGCTGTTCCATCAGGAAATTTTTCCTACAATATATCTCCCTCAAAAGAGAGAGAGAGAGAGAGAGAGAGAGAGAGAGAGAGAGAGAAAGAAAAAAAAGGGAAGAAAAAAGAAATCCTGCTCCCCATGTGGGGATTATTAGAAAAGTTGGGAGGGGGAGGGGACATTCTGGTGGAGAGAAGGGGCATTGTGCCGGGAAGATGGAACAGTGCAGGATATTCCCTGAAAGGCTCCCCTGCTTCCAGACTGCGGTGGATTCTGGCAGGGCTCGCTGGGAAGGGAACAGTCCCCTGTAGCAACCGGTGAGCCTGGTTGCACTGTCAGGCGGACTCTGTCTTCAGAGGAATTACCGTGAGACGGAGGAGGGTGTTCTTGGAAACTCAGGACTTCCATGTCCGCCTCCCCACGGGAGCCTCTGTCGCCACCGTGCTCCGTGGAAGCCTGCAGCGGTCAGTCCCCGTGTGGCGCTAGTGTGGACGGGAGCTGACGGAGGGGAGTCCTGGCGGGTGGGGTGAATGGAATGGAAATAGAGGCAACTGCGCCCAGCACGTGTGGTGGGCTGTCCATGGCAGGCACAGCGCTGCGCGTGTGAGCAGACTGAGGAGCAGGAGCAGGAGCCGGAGCAGCCTGCCTGTCGGCCACCACTCTTCTGCAAAAAGGTACCTCTTTCCTTCTATTTAAGGGTGGCATGCGATCTTGGCCTGCCTGGCTGTTGTGGTCCCCAGCTCTCCAGGTGATTGCAGACCTTCTCTTAAGGACTTGAGCACCCATTGCTTCTGCACCCGCCCGCACCCTCAGCTCTGTCTGCTCACACAGTGGGACTCCTAAAACCGCATGGTTGGGTAGACAGTCAGCCAACAATGGACGCTGTTCCTCAGACACCCCTGTGCCGCTGGCCGCCTGCTTCCTGAGTTGTTGTTGGAGGGAAGTCTGTGCCTGAGAGGCGGCTTGGGGAGGGGGAGGTGCTGAGGTAGCCTTCAGCCCTTCCTGTGGCCTTGTAGCCACCGAGCTGGGACAGGCTTGCCCAGGGCAGTGGCAACGTTTCTCAACTCGAGAAGCCATTTATAAAATCAGCACTTTCCTTAAAAAAAGGAAAAATGCTAATGAAAATCATGGATCTATGTTCTCTTTTGTATTTTTGAAATCTTCCTGGGTCTTGTGTATATAGAATAAACTTTTCTTGTATTTTTTCTTTAAGCAAAACTAAAAGGTTGACAACATTGTAACTTTCTTAGAGAAGAGTTCTGTCTCCTGTTTTAAAGGAAAATAATTAAAGAAAAAAAAGGAGCTCATACTGAAATGGAATGATATCGGGAGGCTGGCAACCAGAAAGATTTTGAGAATCACTTAGAGTTAACCCTTGAGTCCCCTCCTCCCAGCCTAAGAAGTGGTAGGGGGTCTTAGACCCACTTTTTGTTTTGTTTTGATGCAGCACCACTCAGAACACCCCAGGTTCAGCTGACTTTTGTGAGGTTTCTTTGGCCACAGCTCGGATCTACCATAGCATCCATGATAGGGGAGATATTTTTAGATGTATTACCTAGCTGGTAGCTGTAGCAGCCTGGCTGTGGTGTTTACAGTTCTCGTCTATTACATTAAATACAGCACAGCACATGATACACATTCTGCTCTAGAGATTTAGGGGCCTGTGGGTACAATGTAGGAAGCGTACAGCATACATCCCAATCTTGTCTGACTGTGTTGCAAGCTTCATAAACAGGAAGGTTAGAAATGACTGGTTTAATCCACAGCCACAGCTTGAAAATTACCTAGATGAGTGATGAGTTTCCTCCCAGGTTAGGATTTAGGAGTGAATGTGTTTGTGTAGCTGGAAGGATGCAGCCCAACACAGGGTAAGTGAGCTCTGTGCTCCTCTTGTTCTGCGGCAGAGATGTGGTCTCCCAGGGAACCAGGGCTTGATGCACACAGCCCGGGCAGGACTGGCAGCCGGGGCCGCCTGGCTGCCGCCTTCTAATGGAGGCTGCCCTGGTCCCCAGGCAGAGCGCCGCACGCATGCCCGTCTCCCCGTCGTTTAGTGGTGTCAACTTATTAATTTCCATCTCCGACTTCAGGCCTGTTAGTTTCCTGTCTGAAAGCATTATTACTTTTGTCCATGTGGCAAAATAATTAGCATACAGATGAGCAGTGGCCCTGTGTCTGCGCGCCGATGGAGAGAAGCTGTGCACTGGGAAGTTGATTGGATGAATGGAGAACAAATGGTGGGCGTTCAAAAGCATTAGGAGAGTTTGTAGTCCTGGAGCAGGTTGGAGCTCTTCCTGGGTGAGTCCCTGAGATGGAAGGCAGGGGTGGCTGTCTTGGGGACCACGGCTTATCAGAAGATGGCTTAGCAGAAGGTGCCCAGTGGGACTGCAGGCGCAGATGATCTGCTTGGAGCACTTTGTTGTGCAGTTCTTCAGGTTTCTCTCTGATATGCCCTGCAGGTAAATATGTCCTCCTGTGGTTCCAGAGCATAGGCTCTGCTTCCCAAAGTGGAGCAAAGTTCGACTCCTTATGGTCAGTGTCAAAAGGACAGTCATCTGCTGGTGGCGTGGGGTGGCCGCTCCATCCATCTTCCTGTGCATAAGTCTGAAGTGGAAATTAACTGTTTAGAGATCATTGTTTTCAGAAATTTGCAGCAGCCATTATTCAACGTGATTAATTAATATTTTCTGGAACAGTGTGTCGAGATCAGCAAAATTAGTAAACGTTTCAATGAAAGCACAGACTAATTAGTTTTGACTAGTGTATATTTTTCCTAGCTGGAAGGTTTTAGCTCATCTAAACAGTAACTTACTGGTGATTGTGAAAATTGAACTGAAGTTTCTATTGATTGGAGAATCTACAGAGAGCAAATATAAAAATGAGCTCAGCCTTTGGTGTTCTCAGTTCTTTCCGGAAAAATGGAGATCCTTTTTGCAGATCAGTGTCCTGAGTTGGGAAGAGAGAGGACTGCTGTGGACCAGCACCCTATTGTCACCAGTGGCTCTGGTTTCTTACATAATTCTGAGATGTGGTGCTGCAATGTGGGTGCTTTGGTGTTCAGTTAGACCTCCTTCCATCGGGGTTTCACTGGTAAATAGTTCTCCCTGTCTTAGCAATCCCCGTTCTCCTTAAAAGGCAAGGTTTTCATTTAACTGACCTAATTATATCGTCTGCGTTTAAGGTGGAACTTGAGTAGAAATTATCATCCTTTAACTGTATTTCAATGTTTTAGATCACTTAATGCTTTCATTGGCTTTTATTTCTAAGTTCTTTCTAAAAAGTGTTGCTCGGCATTGGTTGGCTTTAGACAATGACAGTGAATATTTGACAGAAAAACACAACTTTTTTTGGGGGGGGGGATGCAATTTCTTCTGTTTAAAATCCTATGCTTTTCCAAATAGGAAAAAATGCCTTCAATGAACCTAAACCTCAAGCCGAGATATTGGGAACCATATTAACCCCTTAAGGGAAGCTGTGAACTTGGTTTTGATCGTTTTCCTGGATGTATTGCAAGTTTCTGATTATTTACATTGAGCAGTATTTTTTGCATAACAAGTGGATTCTCTATTTTTATATTAATGCATATGTATGCCCACAAATGTTTTGCTTTCTATTTCATTTTACATTATCTGATAAAGTAGAATAAGGAAAAGGCACTGAGTTTTAATGATATTTACCCAAGGTAACAAATACCAAATTGTTCTCAGGTCTGTGAAGCCTTACCTAGAGAAAAGCCGTGCTTATTTCCCTTACTCCCTTTCCTTAGAGTTAGCCAAGCTCTGTTTGAGTCGGATGCTGCTTTTCACGTTACGATGGCTGTAACTTTCTCGGGGCAGCATCCTTGCCTCTGGTCTTTAACCCCACTTGCTCACCCATAACGAGGGGGCCCCGGTGCCCCTCCTCCCGAGGTTCCCTGTGCTGGCCGCCTCTCCCAGGAGAAGCCCAGCCTTCCCTGTGGTTTTGGGGGACCAACATCACGTCACGAGTTTCCGGTTGGCAGAGTTACTTTCTGCCACGCGCTCTCAGCTAGTGGCCCAGCTCCGTGGAGCTCGGGAGGGCTTGCCTGAGAGACAATGAGAGGTCTGGGCTAGGAGTATGCTGGGGTGCACCAGCCTGAGGTGTGATTTCTAAGAGAATTGTTCTGTTTTTAGTTTCACTTTTCAGTTGAATATCAACTTTGGAAGGAAATACAGCCTTCCATAGCAAAATTGTCTAATTCATCCTTGAGATTCCAAATATTTGCCCGACTGTCAGGTGTTCTGACCTGGCTGCTGCCTGTGGGTCTGTGTGGGAGCATGCTGTCCCATGGGATTGCTCTGGCTGCGCATGCCCGTGCTGTTGTCTTGGTGGGGTTCCTACTGGCTGTAAATGGGAAACAGGCAAACATGTCTCTTTCAAAATGTACTCGGCCTCGTTTCCTTTAACATTTTGTGCTCAGATGTGTTTTTGCACCCTTGGAAGCACATGGCTAACCCCCTCAGTGGCTTTGTGGGTGCGGACGTGTCGTGTGTAGGATGCGGTGTGAGAGTTGGGCACAGGCTCCGACCTCTGAGCCTTCGTGTTGGTGTGTGTGCTGTAGACATACATGTGCGCTCTTTCATGTTGTTGGGGAACTTCGTGACCCAGTGCCACACACTGGCTGCTCCTTCCTGAAGTCTCACTGCTTGCGTAGCACTCAAATGGCTTTAAAGAAAATCACCTCGGGGACATTGACGATCGCTTGAGAAATTTTCAGGTGTGGAATGTCAGGCGTAGGACTCTAAATCAGACTACTTGGGATTAATAATTTATTGGCCGGGGGGGGGGGCTTTCTTGGCACATCGACAAAGGCTTTCATCACAGGGTCTCTAGCTCCAGCACTGTTTTGAGAGGTACCTTGATGCCGTTACCTCAGCCTGGATCCAGAGTGTGTTTTAATGGCACTCCACAGAATGCTTTTTAAAAAGCCAGCATTGCCCCTCGGTTCCAGAGATGGAAAGCAGTGGACATCTCCCAGAGGCCGGCTTTATGTCTGGCCCCATTTCCCCTCCTGGGTGCGGGCATTCCAGTGGCCTTGGCCTTCTGCACACAAGCTGAAGGGAGAGAGCATTGTCGCCACAAAACAATGCTAGCCAGACTGGTGGTGGAGATAATCGAGTCTGCAGGGCACCCCATAGAGAGCCATCAAATCGAGTCTGCTCTGGAGCTGTCTGCTAGATTGTGAACCTTCAGAAATCAATGCTGCATCTGCCAGTGGGCCCTTTGGTTCGCTGAAACTCCCACCTGCCTAATGCATCTGGGCAAGAGCTTTTCAGAAGCCAGTTTCCTTCAGGATAAATTTAATACGTCTTGAGGGCCAGGCGCAAGCAAATTGATTCTATCTCTGCACCAGGAAAACTCATAAACATCTGTAAGAGCACGGATTTCCAGCAGCCCAGGATTAGAGGGTGCTATTCTGTGAAATATTCCAGGCCCACTCCCCTCATACCCAGTGCCAGCATGGCATTTTTTAATTAGGAAGTTGATTAAAAAGGGCACGGTCGACCACGGATGCACGGTCCTCTGGCATTCATCCAGCTGTTTGTTGTCTGGGTCGTAGAAAGCGCTGCTCATCACCAGTTGCCAGGAAGAGGGGGCTGGCTGGGGGCCGAGGGGGTGGCATCGTCCTGCTGTGAGAGCTCAGGGCAGCCTTTTCTGCAGACAGCCCTGCTGGCTCCTCGGTGACCCAGTCACGTGCCCTTTGCAGATAACCTGGAGGTGGAGCAGCTCCGTGGATCATTTGCAGGGATTCTGGGCTCTGGATTTCAGGGGCAACAGGCTGTTTGCATTTCCTGGCGCTGCACCTCATTTTGACCTTCGGGTGCAGGTCAAGTTAGTGTTGATGGTGACTGTAGCAGGCTGTGTATCCTCCAGAGGAGCCGGTTTTGTTTTGCCTTCTTTTCTATCTCCCGGAGGGAAATCCCTTTCTTGCTGGATTTTTTCAGGGCTTCCAATATATTATCACAGGAATAAAATTTTATGCCTAATTGTAGTGCTCCTAAGGCTAATGTGGTGTGAACACTGCCACGTTAGGGATTTAACCCCACCCCTCCCTCTCAGTGTTTGAGCCCTTCCCCAAGAAAGCAGAGACTGATAGCCACCAGCGACTGACCAGAGGCCTCAGGGCCCCTGGGCTTGGGGGTGGAGAGCTCTGGGCCTTCAAGGGCCTCTGGGGAGCCTGCTCAGAGCTCAAGGCAGGGAACATCCTCCTCCCAGGGGGAAGGCCTGGCTGCTGGGCAGCAAGTTCCTCTATTGTTCTGCTTCCCTGGAACCTCCCTGCAAATGTTCTAATTAGATTCTGCATTTTAGAAGAGGTCAGTGCTAGGCCAGCTGGAGTGGCAGTGATGGTGGACAGCCCAGGGGTTCTCAGCATCTCCTCCCAGGAAAATGTCAAGGTCAATGCTGAAGACAAAGGATGTGAGCCCTGGAAGGGCTCCTCTCACCACTGCCCACCAAGTAGGTGCTCCACACCCCAGGCTCAGGTGGAGGCCTGCTAGGTGCCCAGAGAGAGAGCCGAGCAGGGCACGTCCTTGCCTCTTGCTCATCTCTGCATGTGGCGTCCATGCACCCATAACTCTGATGAAGATAGTCATAAACACTTCCAGGGTGACTTCCCTTGAATGTACTTTTACAATAAATTAGGTCACTTTCCTGACTTCAGAAGGGTCTGCCAAGTCTTGATTTCCCATTCTTGGATGATTAATATCTCAGGAATACAGGTGATCATTCTAGAAATTAACATTTGGTTGCATACATTGTATCACTGTATTTCTCTGTTAGTTAGATACAGGACTGGGGTTTTTGCATTTAGACCAGAGCTGAACGTTCTGGCTTTGTGAGGGTCATGGAGAGCTAGTCCTCCTTTGTGGAGGCTTCGTGTGTACGTTAGCTGTCCCTCTGTTGAGCAAGGCTAGGACTGAAACGTGCTTTCTCTCACCTGAGGGTGCAAAAGGCAGTGAACAGAATGCTGTTTTGAGGAAGGAATGTTGGTAAATGTCAGATGTCTGCTTTGTGATTTCAACACTTCAAAGCTGTTGATAACAGAGATCAACAGCAGAACATTTTGGGTACAGCATGGGTAAGCCCTGGGCTGCTGACTGAGGGCCAACCTCCTGGAAGACCCTGGGCCGTGTGTACTCATCCTGCCCACACCCTAGGCATGGCCGTCTCCCCACCTACACCCATGCAGAGGGATGAGGAGGAGGATTCAAATTAGCAGCTAGTCATGCACTTTAGGCCTTGCCAAAGGGAACCTGCCACATGTCCACTGAGTCAGACCTGGCTGAACATACCTGCCTATTCAGAAATAAGAATTTTGCCATTAAATCATGTAAAAGACAAGTTAAGTTGGAATTTGCATTTTATATTCTCTTACAGTCTGGAAGTTTAAGTCGCTCAGGCATCAAAAAGCCTCATGTCTTTGCTTAAAAATGGAATTCTAAGATTACATAAAGCCAGAGAAATATTGGTGGATGCTAACGACTTGAATAAAATAGGAAAAAAAAAATCTTAATAATTTGCTCAGATAAATTTCAGTCTAATTTATTACTTATCCTTTGTCTAGCATTGCACATTTGGTTCTGAATTAAATGCATGAAAATTCCCACTGAATTTGCATTCTGAATCTTCCAATATCTTTTGCAGTTCTTTTCATAGTCCTGAGAAGAAAGGAGGTCCTCTTCCTGCCCAAATGTTTTTTAGCTAATATGCTGGTACTGGGATTTTGTTAGCTCAAAAACAATCCTTCTCCCCCAGAGACCCACACTGCAGTGCAAGCCAAGAAGTGTCGCGTCCGTCCTCCAGGGGCCTGGTGACACACCTGTTTACCAACGGGCTGGCCACCTGTTCCTCTAGCTTCAGAGTTAATGATCAGAACAGGATCTGATCAAGGGTTAGAGAGAGTGGGAGACAATCCAATTTGAGACAACAGGTCACTCTTTAACCTATACAGTGAATTTTGAATGTTAGAAAATATACTCGGCCTGTGATAAGTGTTTCAAATTACAAGCGTCAGCATCCGAGGACTGGGTGCCGAGCACGTGCGGGGAAGCGGCTCAGCCATCGGGCCTCACGTTTCCTGCTTTGCATTTTCAAAATCCAGTGAATGGAGATCAAGTCATTTCTTATCAAAGGATCGTTGACCTGTGAGGGCTGCTGATTGGGCAATAAGCCCTAGGAAAATGGCCTCTATTAAGACAAACCAACCGAAGGGTCAACAGGTCTGCACCCTCCTGGCCACACCTGCCGCGACCCTCTCCCCTCCTCCCCTGAGCACACTCGTGGCCCATGCGACACAACAGCCTGTGGGCTCCCATGAGCTGCCCTGCTTGCTCCCGCCCTGGGTTTTGCTCAGTCAAGGGCAGAGTTGGGGAGATGATTCAAGATCTCACCACAAAGACTGCCCCTGGCTGATGGCATTGGCCTCCAGCACCCCATGCAGCTGGGCCCGATCCTACCAGCCTGCTGGCCTGGGCACTGCACATCTAAGGAATGCTTCAAGACCCTAACGCAACCCATGACAGAGACCTTGCCTTCCATGAGCTTCTAGAGGACAGTCTCACCACGTATTAGACACTTACTCATCTTTTCAGCTTTATTTTTTCTGTGCTTCTTATTTTCCAAGTGAGACTTCCCATCCGTAGTCAACCTAGGCGATGATGCAGAGCCGTGTGAAGGGTCTGGGTGGGAAGCAGCTTCCTCCCAGTCTGGCTCCCCACGTGATGTGGGTGGCAGATCAAGGGCTCCCCCTCCAGTGCCCTTGCTGGAGGAGAGGGGGCTGGACAGCACCATCGCTCAGAGCCTTCCGGGTCCAACAGGGCACGGCTGTATGGGTCATCGTCACACAGGGACAGCTCGGCAGCACTGATGAGTGACGTTGGGCTTGACATCCTCAGCAGAGGCTTGCAGGGAGCCCACCCCACCCCAGTGATCTGGGGGCTTGGAGCAGAGGCTGCAGCTGGACTCTGGGTCTACTCTAGCATCTGAGATCCCTGAACCAACCTGAGCTGCATCTGCTCCAACGCCTGATCGTCTGGGAACTGAGATATGTGTCTGAGAATTAGCTTTCTCTTGAGTTCTCTTGTGGTCCTCTGAAGTTCTCTTCTCTCTTAACTTTGTCTGTTTTGTGGCCGAGGAGTCACTTTTCCTCACAGCAGCTCAGGGTGGGTCTGAGAAGGAGTCTGCTTGCCCTGTGGCTCCGAGGCCTCAGCTCCGCAGTGGCATGGCTGTGGACCCTCTCCCCTGGCATGTGGGCAGTTGGGGGGCACTTCACGGGCTTGCCTGGAACATGAAGCCCAGCTCCTCTGTCCTTGTGGTGACCCTTCCTCTCAAGAAGCAGCTTTTAGGTGTGCACAGGCTAAGGAGGAACCCATTTCTAGCACTAAAATCTGTTTCCCGTCCGTGTCCTAATTCTCAGGGCCTGGGGGAAGCACCCAAGTGCCACAAGATCTTGTGGGTCCCATCAATGGTCAGTTCCACCATGGCAGCCAGGGGCATGTTCTTCAGCCAGAGTGGGCCTGGACATTGTGCACACGATATCCCAGGGCTCAAGGAGGCCCAAGGCCCACAGTGGAGCCAGGTGGGATACAGAGAGAGAAGAAAACCGTGCCACAGCTGGACGGGCCTCTTCCAGTCCTGAGGGCCACAGCTTCTTCCCAACTCCCTGTTAGCCAGGAGGCTCCCAGGAAAATATGCAGCACAAGAGGGAGGACCGAGTGGACAGAGGAAGGAGGAGGAGGGAGGAGGGAGGAGGGGGAAGGGGAGGGAGGAGGGAGGAGGAAGGAGGAAAGAGGAAGGAAGAAGAGGAAGGAGGAAAGAGGAAGGAGGGAGGAGGAAGGAGGGAGGAGGAAAGAGGAAGGAAGAAGAAGGAAGGAGGAAAGAGGGAGGAGGGAGGAGGGAGGAGGAAAGAGGAAGGAAGAAGAAGGAAGGAGGAAAGAGGGAGGAGGGAGGAGGAAGGAGGAAAGAGGAAGGAAGAAGAAGGAAGGAGGAAAGAGGGAGGAGGGAGGAGGGAGGAGGAAAGAAGGAGGAGGAAAGAGGGAGGAGGGAGGAGGGAGGAGGGAGGAGGAAAGAGGGAGGAGGGAGGAGGAAGGAGGAAAGAGGAAGGAAGAAGAGGAAGGAGGAAAGAGGAAGGAGGGAGGAGGGAGGAGGAAGGAGGAAAGAGGAAGGAAGAAGAAGGAAGGAGGAAAGAGGGAGGAGGGAGGAGGGAGGAGGAAGGAGGAAAGAGGAAGGAAGAAGAGGAAGGAGGAAAGAGGGAGGAGGGAGGAGGGAGGAGGAAGGAGGAAAGAGGAAGGAAGAAGAGGAAGGAGGAAAGAGGAAGGAGGGAGGAGGGAGGAGGAAGGCCTGGCTGGGCTTGCCACACAGTAGGGCACCTGGAGACTCAATTCTGTGCCTTTCCAACTCCCTCAAGGAGGCATCAGGAGATCTCCCCAGGAGGAGGTATATATGCCACCTGACTGAACACCCCACGGGGTGTCTAGATATGGCACCCCAAAACACAAACAATTGTTATGTGCCAATTTTCAAAACTGAAGATTTTTAAAAATTCATGTGTAAGTTAATGAAAAAATCAAATATTTCAAAAACCAAAAGAGCTGCATGCAGGTCCTCTCTGTGGGCTGGGAAGTGCTTCTCATGCTGCAAGAGATGGGAAGTAGTGGAAGGGGACCCTGACCCCAGGCATGTGTGAGGAGGAGAAGGGGGAAGGAAGGGGTGAACCCACGGAAAATCTTTCTCCTTTTGATATTCAAAAGAGAAAGACCTTCACCAGTCATAGGAATACGCTAACAGGCGCAGTTAAATACGAGGCACCAGCTTGCTAGTTTTCGGTGCCGATTGAGAGCCAGGTTGGGGGGCCATCCAGCACAAGCACTCTGGGAAGGTTGGAAGTTCAGTACTGAGAACGACAAGCACTCACACCTCCGTCCAGAGTTCTAACATGTACACACCACACTGAGAGACTGATGAAAACAGGCTGTCAGAAAAGCACCCCTCACCCACCAAACCGGCAGGTGGGAGAGCGGAGAAGCTGTGGCTTTCCTCAGGGTCGGCACAAGCCCTTGCAGTCTCCCAGGACTGTCCTTGGTCCTCACTGTGGTCACGATCACCAGCTGTCAACATGTCCATCACCTGTGCGCTCGCTAGAGTTCCCAAAACTTCACGTCTCTTCTCAGTAAACACACAGAACCTAGGGGTTTATTGTTTCTCCTGGTCAGTTCATAGAAAAGATTAAAGACGTCTTCAATCTGGTGGCATTCATAAAATGATTCCTCAAGATTTCTGTAAATCAGTTAAAGTGTTTAAGAAAATAATGCAAATTCATACTTTTCCTTTGCTCTGGGAATCTCTATGTCACAGGAAGAGTCCTTCTTTTTCCCAGAAAGGCACGTTATCAAGACAAGCCATTTGTAACAGGCTCTATGACAGAGTAACGTCTGGGCCCCAGCAACGCTGACAGACTTTATAGGAAGATAAGCAAGCTGCTCCATTCAGGTTTCAAAATGGCTTTCAAACTAGCACTAGCTCACTGTTCCATAGTAAGGCCACACTTCAGAGGGACTTTCCGGTAGTATCTCCAAGAGTGAAAAGGTGAGTCCTTGCTTACGTCTTCAGGACAGGACCCAGGCAATAGCATGGCAGCACACCTTGCTCCTGCCCTCTGTTGGCACACCCACCCTCCTCCCTTCCACAGTCCCCCGGAGGTATCAGGCAGGGTCCTTTCCCAGGTGGACCCTACAGGAAGTGTACCCTTCTTTCCTCAGTCTAGCACAGTTCAAAACTTTCTCAAAAACCATTGTTTGAGCTCACTTGGAACTCCAGGGGTGCCCACTGCAGCCCTGTTCAGAAGGCCCTGTGGCGCCCGCCTTCAGTCTTCCTTAAGCTCTCTACACATTACCCCCTCCCAGCCTCCGTCCTCTCCCAACAGCCCCCAGGACCGTGGCTACCCACCTGCTCCCAGTGCAGCTGAGAGCTGGCCCTGAGGAGGGCACAGCTGACGTCTTCAGTCTTGTTTTTTTATCAGGTGAGATCGTCAGAAAGCAAGGTCCTTGATTTTATGAGTTGTCTTTAGAAAAGTGCCATTACTATCCCGAGGACACAGAACCCCTGCTCACACCGACGTGGTGACGGCAGTGACTGCGGCGCAGGCGTGTGCTCCCAAGGGGGTGGGCAGGTGCTTTCCTCCGGCTCTGGCTCCATTGCAAGCTCCCGCATTTCCTTCTCTCTGGGCCAGGCCCATGTCCTCTGCCTCCTTTAGTCTCTGCACAGTGGTCACTCACCTATCGGCTGACCCACCCCGTAGACAGGGCTACACTGATGGTCACCCTGACCTGCTGATCCACAGCTGCTGCTCTTCCCATCTCCTCCTCCTTCCTCTGGCTGTTTGGGACCGGAGCCTCCTTGGCTTCCATTTCTCAGTGTCCCTCTCCTTCCTTGTGCACTTGGGTGAAATGTCCCTGACAGGATGGGTGTGTCCTTCTGTCCTTGGAAAGCCTAACGCAGACTCTGTCTTCATCTCCACAGGATCAAAAGTTAGAAGGAAGGGAGAAGGGACGTGGGATATCAAGGGGGCTTATTCACAGTGTGCTAGGAGGGACGGTCCCCAGCGAGCCTCGAAGTGCTCTGTGTGTACAGGATGTGAAGGAAAGGAGGCAACGGGAAAAGAGGGGATGGGAGGGATGGGGACTGGGGACAGAGAATCTGACCCTATTTCTTGGGGGTCAAGGAAAGGGTCAGAAGCGGCAAGAGACCTGGAGCAGGGCGGGCCCATGGGCCTGAGACAGCTCCAGGTGACTCTGCACCCTTGTTTCCCATGGATTCCTCTCTCCTCACTCCTCTTCTGCACCCAAATCTCTGGCTCTCCCCCACTGTGTCCCACAAGTCCAGGGCACTTCCACCGGGCAGTACTGCTGCACAGTTGGGCCCTGCAGCACTTGTAAGGCAGCATCGTGATCCATGCGCAGTGGCTGAGCTCACTGGAGAACCCGCCCTGCAGGGAGATGCGCATGGGATCCCACCTGTGTGTGCACCCCATGACACACTGCCAGCAATGCACTTGACCCTCCAGAATGTTTTGCTGAGCGGGTTGGGTTCAAGCTTTTTTGGTAAAACATGTCTGCTGCCTAATCCTCTACGCAGAGCGCCCGAAGCACACTCCTCCAAGCCTGAGGCACAGTGGACTCCCAAGGCCGGTTTCACAGGTTGGCCTGTCCCATGTGGAGACGGGGCTTCCTGAGCTTCTCCACTTGCTCTGCACCGTCTCTGAAAGCCAGTCCTACGCAGAGAAGGGCCTGGAATGTTGGCCTTGCCTCCAAGCTTGCCCTCACCAGAGGTCCCACACACAGCCACTGCAACTTGAGGGTTCCCCGAAGTTGTGCAGCCCAGAAGCTGGTTCTGATCTTTTCATGACTTCACCTGCTGCTTCACTTGACAAAGGGAGACAGCCTCTGGGCTTCAGCTGGCACAGCCCAGGTCCTGCCAGCCCTTCCCGGCTTTATTCAGAGGGTCAGAGAGTGTTGGCTACAGGAGCAGAGCAGAGGGCTGGCCAGGGCTGCCCAGCCCCATCCTGTCTAGATACGTGGGCTCGGTGCACGGGTCGGACACAAGCCCTCATGTGACGGTTCTGCAGGGACCCTCCTTTTCTGACTTCTCGCATCCTCTTGGTCATCAACACCTTAGGTTCTGCATTTGACCTCTGCAGGGTTGAAGCCAGACCTTTGTCCATGTGCAGCTCAGAGATCCAGAGCCCAGAGCCCAGAGCTGAGGCTCCCAGGATTCAGGGGCAAAGAGGCCGAGTGTCAGAGTCTCAGGGTGGGCCCGAGGGGCGTACTGTGCCCCCAGACAGGGCAGCGGCCTTAGTCCTCCCCTCTGCTTGCTTTCACTGGCTGGTGGTTGGTGGGGACTTGGCCTTTGCCCTCCCTCTGAAAGCTGCTTGTGGAACTCTGCTTCCTTCAGCCACCTCTGTGCGCTGGACGCTGTGGGTGAGGAGAAGCTTCCCTGGGCTCAGAGATCTCAGGTATCCCTAGGGAGTAGAGACACATTTAGAGTAGACAACGCCATGTTGGGAACTGGAGAAGCTGCTAAGTGCCATGGCTTCCTCACAGGAAGCGGGGGACCGACATGTCCAGGAGGCTTGGGTGTGACGCTGAGGGGGAAGGACAAGGAGGACCTGTGGAGAGTCAGGGAGTGGGGAGAGGCTGGGAGCGTGGCCTTTCCCAGGGCTGACGGAGAGAAAGCCCTAGAGGGGCAGCAGGCCTTGCAGGGACGTGGGGAGAACCAGCCTGAGATGTGGAGGGTGGGTTGAGGGGCAGCAGCCCGCGCTCTCCACAGTCCCTGGTGATGAGATTGTGACTTTGTTCTCTAGATAATGGGAAATTGCTGAGGGTTTTTGTGTGGTTGAATGACAAGGCCGGAGCTATTCTTTGGGATAATTAATCTGGCAGCCAATCAGTGGCTACTTCCTGCCAATTCTGTCTCTAAAATAGCTCTCCAACTGCTCTGTCCCTTCCACTGCCACTTGAGAGCAGACTGCCCTTGTCTTTCCGGGACTGCCACCGGCGCCGTGGGTGCCCGCACACGTGCACACATCCCTAAATCCACCCCAGGCTGGGCACCCAAGTGCAGGCTGGGCTCTGCCACTCCAGCTGCAGGATCCTCCCGTTTCCTACAGAAGTGAGCCTGGCGCTCGCCCTGGTCTGCGGAGACCCCGAGCCCCCCCCAGCTGCTTCCTTGATGGGTCTCGAGGGAGGAGTGCACCCTCCGCCTGCAGGGCTGGCCCCATTGCCCTGCTCCAGAGCCCCCTCCCCAGTTTCCACAGGCACCCTGCACGGTCCCCAGGACTGTGTGCCCTGTGTTTCCAGCTGCTCCCCCAGGGGACAGGGAGCCCGGCACTTCAGGGCTGTGTTCTGTCCTGAGTGCTGGGGGGGTGGGTGCTGAGGGACCCTGAGGAGATGAAGGAGGCAGGAGGGGTGAGTGGACGGTTCTCCTCAGTGCTGTGGGGGACGAGGCGTGGCCTCAGTGGGGAGCTCTCAGTCCCCCATTTTCCAGCCTTCCCAACTCAGGGCACAGCTTCTTCTCCCCACATGCCGGGGCACTTAGAAGTAGGTGTGCCTTCGCTTCACCTTGACCGCCTGCTTTTGCGTCACTTTCACTTGGGATATGCTGGGAAAAGGACTGTGCCGCTGAGACTCCCGGTCAGTGGCCCAGGCTCAGGCTGCAGGCCTCTGCGCCTGCCCTCCCTCCTACGTGAGAAGCGTGTGCTGTCTCCTTAAGACCCTTCCCACGTCTCCAGGCAGAGGACTTGTGCACCCAGGACCCCGCCCACCCCTGGCTCAAGCAGCCTAAGTGAGCGGCAGGTGCAGAAGCCCGTGGAAACACTGGAGGGGAGGGCCCACGCTGAGAGCAGGTTGGCACCCAGAAGGCCGCACAGGGTCCGGCAGGGTAGAGCCTGGCCCTCCCCTACCCCAGGCTCACTGTGCCTTCCCGACGCAGGAGAGAAGGTCTTGGGAGTTCAGCATGGCTGAGGAGCCTTGGCTCCAGAGGAGCCACCTCCAGACACAGGCAACCAGGGACAGCTCCCCGCTTCCTGCCACGGTGACCCTAGTGCAGAAGGTCACCGTGAAGCACCTGCTTCTGAGCAACAAAGATGGCTTCCTCTTCTGAGATAATTCAAAACTGAACGCTACTCTCTGACTTTAGTAATTTAAATAGTATACTAAGCTGGATTAAACTTATTTAAGGATAATACTTAGATGCTATATTTCATTTTGTGTATTTGAAATCAAAAGTTGGTTCAAGAGATACATTTTCACCATCAAATGTAGGAGGACATAAAACCAGCTTAGTGGCGCAGTGCTGAGCCTACGCCCTCCCGAGACGTCCCTGAGCCCCTGGTCCTCTGCTCATGGGGAAGCTCTCGGCGATTGCAGAGTCCTGAAGGCCGTGCAGAGAGCAGTGACAGAGACACTCCACAGCCAACTGCACCTCATCCCGAGGCAGGCCCAAGTGCCACATGCCACAGAAGAGACTTCTCAAGAGATTTTCATAATGAGCTTTATTTATTTCCATATAGCAAATATGCGATGTCGATATATCACCAGTATAGGACAACTGATAATGAGCTCTTTCCCTACGTAACCTCCAAGCCTGTGTTTCTCTCTGAATTTCTGTCTCCATTCAGATGAGCCATGTTTGTTGCTTGGCGTCCAGAGGTGGTCAGTGGCTGTCCAGTGGGGCTGTGCATCCTCAGACAACGAGTATTTCTTCCAAACTCCACATCTGAGATTTTGCTAGCTCTTGGTACCAGTTGAGATAATTTGGGTGTAATGGGTTTTGTAGGCCCGGGGTGGCAGCAGCTGGCCTGGACTCCACATCCAGCCCACTGGCTAGTCTTACACATGAAGTTCTATCAGGACACAGCCGTGGCTAACTCCCTGCCCCTTGAATTCCTGGTGGCAGACACAGATGACAACCTATTCCTGAAACTTCATCACTGGGGATGAACTGGGAAAAACTAAAGGATTGAAAGGAAAAGTGCCCTGGTGATTCTGATTACATAAAGGGGCATCTGTGCAGGGGGACCGGCAGGACGGGCTCGGCTGGGAAGCACACGCCCCTCCTCCCACTGTGTCCTCTGCTGGGCTCAGCTCGGTGTCCTGCCCCTGGGCAGTGTTTTCTGGAGTCCTGAGAGCTGGTCCTGTCTGCCTGACACACAGGACTCTCTGGAGGCCGGACTCCTAGGCTGCCGCTCCTGCACGTGTTCAATTTCCTGCCTTGGGCACACGCACGTGACCAAGTATATCGACTTTGGGTACTGACTTCGCATACCGACTTCCCCTGCAGGGCCCTCCAGCCCTGGACACAAGGTGCCTGGCTGCTTGTCTCATACTGGGCTGTTTGGGACTAGTTCAGACTGTTGACATTTTGTGGGCTCCAGTGCAGTTCAGCACCTCAGCTCATCTTGTGTGCTGCTGCTGCTCCATAATCCTGAATCAAATATTTATCCTGAAATAAGAATCTTCAAGGCTCACTTCTAATGAGAAAATCTGGAATTACTGACTCCTACTCCCAGCTAGGCCCTAGGGAATGAGTGGGACCCTGGGGTATGGCCGGCCGTTGGGGTTTTCTTCTGTGGCACAGGCACTGGGGGCACATTTTAGGGGGTTCTCACCGCAGACGCTGAGCTCCGACAGGCAAGGCAGCATGGACCGTGTTCACGGCAGCGGTTTCTGTGTTTCACATAGCCAAGTATGGTGGCTGTTTCCTGATGAGCTGGGTCTGGTTGCTGCTGTATTGGGTGGGTTAGGGCGGAAGCACCTCTTGGCTTCACTGGACAAGTGGCTGTGCAAGCCTGCGGTCCTACAGAGTGCACATGCCCTTCAGCCCGGCCCACCAGGGGCTGTGCTCACAGGGAATCCCTTGCGCCAACTGATAGTCCTCACTGGACACAGCTGCTGCTGATTCCCACCCCAGCCCAAGGTGGCTCCCACCAAAGACATTCCTTTCTCAAACAGCAGCAGTGATTCTGAGGCTTGATGCTGTTGCTCTTCCTAAGTGGCCTCAGCAGCTGGTAGGAACCTGCTGAACCCGGGCTGCACTGGCCATAGTGCAGAGTGCCCTGAGGGGAGGGAGAAGGGGACCTGGGCTCAGGGAGGAAGAAATACAGGTGCCCAGGAGAAGAGGGGACTATCCAGAGGGGTGAGAACAGGCAGCCCAGGGCCATCGTCCGCCAACCGCATTTGCTTTTCAACAAGCCATCCAGCACCTGCCATGAGTCTCTCCTACGAACTGAGCCCAGCTGAGAGAACCACACTGATCAGGGTCGGGCCAAGAGAGAACACGATAATGCTCATAAACCATGAAGGAGGCCTGCAGTCTCACCCTGCAGTGGTCAGGAGAGGGATACGGAGGTCCTGGGATCTCACCCTGTGGTGATCAGGTGAGGGATAGGGAGGACCTGGGATCTCACCCTGTGGTGATCAGGTGAGGGATAGGGAGGCCCTGGGATCTCACCCTGTGGTGATCAGGTGAGGGATAGGGAGGTCCTGGGATCTCACCCTGTGGTGATCAGGTGAGGGATAGGGAGGTCGTGGGATCTCACCCTGTGGTGATCAGGTGAGGGATAGGGAGGTCCTGGGATCTCACTCTATGGTGTTCAGGTGAGGGATAGGGAGGTCCTGGGATCTCACCCTGTGGTGATCAGGTGAGGGATAGGGGGGTCGTGGGATCTCACCCTGTGGTGATCAGGTGAGGGATAGGGAGGTCCTGGGATCTCACCCTGTGGTGATCAGGTGAGGGATAGGGAGGTCCTGGGATCTCACCCTGTGGTGATCAGGTGAGGGATAGGGGGGTCGTGGGATCTCACCCTGTGGTGATCAGGTGAGGGATAGGGAGGTCCTGGGATCTCACCCTGTGGTGATCAGGTGAGGGATAGGGGGGTCGTGGGATCTCACCCTGTGGTGATCAGGTGAGGGATAGGGAGGTCCTGGGATCTCACCCTGTGGTGATCAGGTGAGGGATAGGGGGGTCCTGGGATCTCACCCTGTGGTGATCAGGTGAGGGATAGGGAGGTCCTGGGATCTCACCCTGTGGTGATCAGGTGAGGGATAGGGGGGTCGTGGGATCTCACCCTGTGGTGATCAGGTGAGGGATAGGGAGACCCTGGGATCTCACCCTGTGGTGATCAGGTGAGGGATAGGGAGACCCTGCGATCTCACCCTGTGGTGATCAGGTGAGGGATAGGGAGGTCCTGGGATCTCACCCTGTGGTGATCAGGTGAGGGATAGGGGGTCCTGGGATCTCACCCTGTGGTGATCAGGTGAGGGATACGAAGGCCCTAGGATCTCACCCTGTGGTGATCAGGTGAGGGATAGGGAGGTCCTGGGATCTCACTCTATGGTGATCAGGTGAGAGATAGGGAGGTCCTGGGATCTCACCCTGTGGTGATCAGGTGAGGAATAGGGAGGCCCTGGGATCTCACCCTGTGGTGATCAGGTGAGAGATAGGGAGGCCCTGGGATCTCACCCTGTGGTGATCAGGTGAGGGATAGGAAGGTCCTGGGATCTCACCCTGTGGTGATCAGGTGAGGGATAGGGGGTCCTGGGATCTCACCCTGTGGTGATCAGGTGAGGGATAGGGAGGTCCTGGGATCTCACCCTGTGGTGATCAGGTGAGGGATAGGGGGTCCTGGGATCTCACCCTGTGGTGATCAGGTGAGGGATACGAAGGCCCTAGGATCTCACCCTGTGGTGATCAGGTGAGGGATAGGGGGTCCTGGGATCTCACCCTGTGGTGATCAGGTGAGGGATACGAAGGCCCTAGGATCTCACCCTGTGGTGATCAGGTGAGGGATAGGGGGTCCTGGGATCTCACCCTGTGGTGATCAGGTGAGGGATAGGGAGGTACTGGGATCTCACCCTGTGGTGATCACGTGAGGGATAGGGAGGCCCTGGGATCTCACCCTGTGGTGATCAGGTGAGGGATAAGGAGGACCTGGGATCTCATCCTGTGGTGATCAGGTGAGGGATAGGGAGGCCCTGGGATCTCACCCTGTGGTGATCAGGTGAGGGATAGGGAGGTCCTGGGATCTCACCCTGTGGTGTTCAGGTGAGGGATAGGGAGGCCCTGGGATCTCACCCTGTGGTGATCAGGTGAGGGATAGGGAGGTCCTGGGATCTCACCCTGTGGTGTTCAGGTGAGGGATAGGGAGGCCCTGGGATCTCACCCTGTGGTGATCAGGTGAGGGATAGGGAGGACCTGGGATCTCACCCTGTGGTGATCAGGTGAGGGATAAGGAGGACCTGGGATCTCACCCTGTGGTGATCAGGTGAGGGATAGGGAGGCCCTGGGATCTCCACCATGTGGTGATCAGGTGAGGGATAGGGAGGCCCTGGGATCTCACCCTGTGGTGATCAGGTGAGAGATAGGGAGGCCCTGATTCTCCACCCTGTGGTGATCAGGTGAGGGATAGGTAGGTCCTGGGATCTCACCATGTGGTGATCAGGTGAGGGATAAGGAGGCACTGGGATCTCCACCCTGTGGTGATCAGGTGAGGGATACGGAGGCCCTGGGATCTCACCCTGTGGTGATCAGGTGAGGGATAAGGAGGACCTGGGATCTCACCCTGTGGTGATCAGGTGAGGGATAGGGAGGCCCTGGGATCTCACCATGTGGTGATCAGGTGAGGGATAAGGAGGCCCTGGGATCTCCACCATGTGGTGATCAGGTGAGGGATAGGGAGGTCCTGGGATCTCACCCTGTGGTGTTCAGGTGAGGGATAGGTAGGTCCTGGGATCTCACCATGTGGTGATCAGGTGAGGGATAAGGAGGCACTGGGATCTCCACCCTGTGGTGATCAGGTGAGGGATACGGAGGTCCTGGGGTCTCACCCTGTGGTGATCAGGTGAGGGATAGGGAGGTCCTGGGATCTCCACCATGTGGTGATCAGGTGAGGGATAGGGAGGCCCTGGGATCTCACCATGTGGTGATCAGGTGAGGTATAGGGAGGCCCTGGGATCTCACCCTGTGGTGATCAGGTGAGGTATAGGGAGGCCCTGGGAAATCACCCTGTGGTGATCAGGTGAGGGATAGGGAGGTCCTGGGATCTCCACCCTGTAGTGATCAGGTGAGGGATACGGAGGCCCTGGGATCTCACCCTGTGGTGATCAGGTGAGGTATAGGGAGGCCCTGGGATCTCACACTGTGGTGATCAGGTGAGGGATAAGGAGGCACTGGGATCTCCACCCTGTGGTGATCAGGTGAGGGATAAGCAGGACCTGGGATCTCACCCTGTGGTGATCAGGTGAGGGATAGGGAGGCCCTGGGATCTCACCCTGTGGTGATCAGGTGAGGGATAGGGAGGCCCTGGGATCTCACCCTGTGGTGATCAGTTGAGGGATAGGGAGGCCCTGGGATCTCACCCTGTGGTGATCAGGTGAGGGATAGGGAGGCCCTGGGATCTCACCCTGTGGTGATCAGGTGAGGGATAGGGAGGCCTTGGGAACGCACTCTGTGGTGATCAGGTGAGGGATAGGGAGGCCTTGGGATCTCACTCTGTGGTGATCAGGTGAGGAATACGGAGGTCCTAGGATCTCACTCTGTGGTGATCAGGTGAGGGATAGGGGGTCCTGGGATCTCACCCTGTGGTGATCAGGTGAGGGATAGGGAGGTCCTGGGATCTCACCCTGTGGTGATCAGGTGAGGGATAGGGGGTCCTGGGATCTCACCCTGTGGTGATCAGGTGAGGGATACGAAGGCCCTAGGATCTCACCCTGTGGTGATCAGGTGAGGGATAGGGGGTCCTGGGATCTCACCCTGTGGTGATCAGGTGAGGGATACGAAGGCCCTAGGATCTCACCCTGTGGTGATCAGGTGAGGGATAGGGGGTCCTGGGATCTCACCCTGTGGTGATCAGGTGAGGGATAGGGAGGTCCTGGGATCTCACCCTGTGGTGATCACGTGAGGGATAGGGAGGCCCTGGGATCTCACCCTGTGGTGATCAGGTGAGGGATAAGGAGGACCTGGGATCTCACCCTCTGGTGATCAGGTGAGGGATAGGGAGGCCCTGGGATCTCACCCTGTGGTGATCAGGTGAGGGATAGGGAGGTCCTGGGATCTCACCCTGTGGTGTTCAGGTGAGGGATAGGGAGGCCCTGGGATCTCACCCTGTGGTGATCAGGTGAGGGATAGGGAGGTCCTGGGATCTCACCCTGTGGTGTTCAGGTGAGGGATAGGGAGGCCCTGGGATCTCACCCTGTGGTGATCAGGTGAGGGATAGGGAGGACCTGGGATCTCACCCTGTGGTGATCAGGTGAGGGATAAGGAGGACCTGGGATCTCACCCTGTGGTGATCAGGTGAGGGATAGGGAGGCCCTGGGATCTCCACCATGTGGTGATCAGGTGAGGGATAGGGAGGTCCTGAGATCTCACCCTGTGGTGATCAGGTGAGAGATAGGGAGGCCCTGATTCTCCACCCTGTGGTGATCAGGTGAGGGATAGGTAGGTCCTGGGATCTCACCATGTGGTGATCAGGTGAGGGATAAGGAGGCACTGGGATCTCCACCCTGTGGTGATCAGGTGAGGGATACGGAGGCCCTGGGATCTCACCCTGTGGTGATCAGGTGAGGGATAAGGAGGACCTGGGATCTCACCCTGTGGTGATCAGGTGAGGGATAGGGAGGCCCTGGGATCTCACCATGTGGTGATCAGGTGAGGGATAAGGAGGCCCTGGGATCTCCACCATGTGGTGATCAGGTGAGGGATAGGGAGGTCCTGGGATCTCACCCTGTGGTGTTCAGGTGAGGGATAGGTAGGTCCTGGGATCTCACCCTGTGGTGATCAGGTGAGGGATAGGGAGGTCCTGGGATCTCCACCATGTGGTGATCAGGTGAGGGATAGGGAGGCCCTGGGATCTCACCATGTGGTGATCAGGTGAGGTATAGGGAGGCCCTGGGATCTCACCCTGTGGTGATCAGGTGAGGTATAGGGAGGCCCTGGGATCTCACCCTGTGGTGATCAGGTGAGGGATAGGGAGGTCCTGGGATCTCACCCTGTGGTGATCAGGTGAGGGATAGGGAGGCCCTGGGATCTCGCCCTGTGGTGATCAGGTGAGGTATAGGGAGGCCCTGGGATCTCACCCTGTGGTGATCAGGTGAGGGATAGGGAGGTCCTGGGATCTCACCCTGTGGTGATCAGGTGAGGGATAGGGAGGCCCTGGGATCTCACCCTGTGGTGATCAGGTGAGGTATAGGGAGGCCCTGGTATCACACTGTGGTGATCAGGTGAGGGATAAGGAGGCACTGGGATCTCCACCCTGTGGTGATCAGGTGAGGGATAAGGAGGACCTGGGATCTCACCCTGTGGTGATCAGGTGAGGGATAGGGAGGTCCTGGGATCTCACCCTGTGGTGTTCAGGTGAGGGATAGGGAGGCCCTGGGATCTCACCCTGTGGTGATCAGGTGAGGGATAGGGAGGTCCTGGGACCTCACCCTGTGGTGATCAGGTGAGGGATAGGGAGGCCCTGGGATCTCACCCTGTGGTGATCAGGTGAGGGATAGGGAGGCCCTGGGATCTCACCCTGTGGTGATCAGTTGAGGGATAGGGAGGCCCTGGGATCTCACCCTGTGGTGATCAGGTGAGGGATAGGGAGGCCCTGGGATCTCACCCTGTGGTTATCAGGTGAGGGATAGGGAGGCCTTGGGATCGCACTCTGTGGTGATCAGGTGAGGGATAGGGAGGCCTTGGGATCTCACTCTGTGGTGATCAGGTGAGGAATACTGAGGTCCTAGGATCTCACTCTGTGGTGATCAGGTGAGGGATAGGGAGGACCTGGGATCTCACCCTGTGGTGATCAGGTGAGGGATAGGGAGGACCTGGGATCTCACCCTGTGGTGATCAGGTGAGGGATAGGGAGGTCCTGGGATCTCACCCTGTGGTGTTCAGGTGAGGGATAGGGAGGCCCTGGGATCTCCACCATGTGGTGATCAGGTGAGGGATAGGGAGGCCTTGGAATCTCACCCTGTGGTGATCAGGTGAGGGATAGGGAGGCCCTGGGATCTCACCCTGTGGTGATCAGGTGAGGGATAGGGAGGCCTTGGGATCGCACTCTGTGGTGATCAGGTGAGGGATAGGGAGGCCTTGGGATCTCACTCTGTGGTGATCAGGTGAGGAATACGGAGGTCCTAGGATCTCACTCTATGTTGATCAGGTGAGGGATAGGGAGGTCCTGGGATCTCACCCTGTGGTGTTCAGGTGAGGGATAGGGAGGCCCTGGGATCTCACCCTGTGGTGATCACGTGAGGGATAGGGAGGCCCTGGGATCTCACCCTGTGGTGATCAGGTGAGGGATAGGGAGGTCCTAGGATCTCACTCTGTGGTGATCAGGTGAGGGATAGGGAGGTCCTGGGATCTCACCCTGTGGTGATCAGGTGAGGGATAGAGAGGCCCTGGGATCTCACTCTGTGGTGATCAGGTGAGGGATAGGGAGGTCCTAGGATCTCACTCTATGGTGATCAGGTGAGGGATAGAGAGGCCCTGGGATCTCACCATGTGGGGATCAGGTGAGGGATAGGGAGGACCTGGGATCTCACCCTGTGGTGATCAGGTGAGGGATAGGGAGGCCCTGGGATCTCACCCTGTGGTGATCAGGTGAGGGATAGGGAGGTCCTGGGATCTCACCCTGTGGTGTTCAGGTGAGGGATAGGGAGGCCCTGGGATCTCCACCATGTGGTGATCAGGTGAGGGAAAGGGAGGCCTTGGAATCTCACCCTGTGGTGATCAGGTGAGGGATAGGGAGGCCCTGGGATCTCACCCTGTGGTGATCAGGTGAGGGATAGGGAGGCCTTGGGATCTCACTCTGTGGTGATCAGGTGAGGAATACGGAGGTCCTAGGATCTCACTCTATGTTGATCAGGTGAGGGATAGGGAGGACCTGGGATCTCACCCTGTGGTGATCAGGTGAGGGATAGGGAGGCCCTGGGATCTCACCCTGTGGTGATCACGTGAGGTATAGGGGGGTCGTGGGATCTCACCCTGTGGTGATCAGGTGAGGGATAGGGAGGTCCTGGGATCTCACCCTGTGGTGATCAGGTGAGGGATAGGGGGGTCGTGGGATCTCACCCTGTGGTGATCAGGTGAGGGATAGGGAGACCCTGGGATCTCACCCTGTGGTGATCAGGTGAGGGATAGGGAGACCCTGCGATCTCACCCTGTGGTGATCAGGTGAGGGATAGGGAGGTCCTGGGATCTCACCCTGTGGTGATCAGGTGAGGGATAGGGGGTCCTGGGATCTCACCCTGTGGTGATCAGGTGAGGGATACGAAGGCCCTAGGATCTCACCCTGTGGTGATCAGGTGAGGGATAGGGAGGTCCTGGGATCTCACTCTATGGTGATCAGGTGAGAGATAGGGAGGTCCTGGGATCTCACCCTGTGGTGATCACGTGAGGAATAGGGAGGCCCTGGGATCTCACCCTGTGGTGATCAGGTGAGAGATAGGGAGGCCCTGGGATCTCACCCTGTGGTGATCAGGTGAGGGATAGGAAGGTCCTGGGATCTCACCCTGTGGTGATCAGGTGAGGGATAGGGGGTCCTGGGATCTCACCCTGTGGTGATCAGGTGAGGGATAGGGAGGTCCTGGGATCTCACCCTGTGGTGATCAGGTGAGGGATAGGGGGTCCTGGGATCTCACCCTGTGGTGATCAGGTGAGGGATAGGGAGGTCCTGGGATCTCACCCTGTGGTGATCACGTGAGGGATAGGGAGGCCCTGGGATCTCACCCTGTGGTGATCAGGTGAGGGATAAGGAGGACCTGGGATCTCACCCTGTGGTGATCAGTTGAGGGATAGGGAGGCCCTGGGATCTCACCCTGTGGTGATCAGGTTTGGGATAGGGAGGCCTTGGGATCTCACTCTGTGGTGATCAGGTGAGGGATAGGGAGGTCCTGGGATCTCACCCTCTGGTGTTCAGGTGAGGGATAGGGAGGCCCTGGGATCTCACCCTGTGGTGATCAGGTGAGGGATAGGGAGGTCCTGGGATCTCACCCTGTGGTGTTCAGGTGAGGGATAGGGAGGCCCTGGGATCTCACCCTGTGGTGATCAGGTGAGGGATAGGGAGGACCTGGGATCTCACCCTGTGGTGATCAGGTGAGGGATAAGGAGGACCTGGGATCTCACCCTGTGGTGATCAGGTGAGGGATAGGGAGGCCCTGGGATCTCCACCATGTGGTGATCAGGTGAGGGATAGGGAGGTCCTGAGATCTCACCCTGTGGTGATCAGGTGAGAGATAGGGAGGCCCTGATTCTCCACCCTGTGGTGATCAGGTGAGGGATAGGTAGGTCCTGGGATCTCACCATGTGGTGATCAGGTGAGGGATAAGGAGGCACTGGGATCTCCACCCTGTGGTGATCAGGTGAGGGATACACGGAGGCCCTGGGATCTCACCCTGTGGTGATCAGGTGAGGGATAAGGAGGACCTGGGATCTCACCCTGTGGTGATCAGGTGAGGGATAGGGAGGCCCTGGGATCTCACCATGTGGTGATCAGGTGAGGGATAAGGAGGCCCTGGGATCTCCACCATGTGGTGATCAGGTGAGGGATAGGGAGTTCCTGGGATCTCACCCTGTAGTGTTCAGGTGAGGGATAGGTAGGTCCTGGGATCTCACCATGTGGTGATCAGGTGAGGGATAAGGAGGCACTGGGATCTCCACCCTGTGGTGATCAGGTGAGGGATACGGAGGTCCTGGGGTCTCACCCTGTGGTGATCAGGTGAGGGATAGGGAGGTCCTGGGATCTCCACCATGTGGTGATCAGGTGAGGGATAGGGAAGCCCTGGGATCTCACCATGTGGTGATCAGGTGAGGTATAGGGAGGCCCTGGGATCTCACCCTGTGGTGATCAGGTGAGGTATAGGGAGGCCCTGGGGTCTCACCCTGTGGTGATCAGGTGAGGGATAGGGAGGTCCTGGGATCTCACCCTGTGGTGATCAGGTGAGGGATACGGAGGCCCTGGGATCTCACCCTGTGGTGATCAGGTGAGGTATAGGGCGGCCCTGGTATCACACTGTGGTGATCAGGTGAGGGATAAGGAGGCACTGGGATCTCCACCCTGTGGTGATCAGGTGAGGGATAAGGAGGACCTGGGATCTCACCCTGTGGTGATCAGGTGAGGGATAGGGAGGTCCTGGGATCTCACCCTGTGGTGTTCAGGTGAGGGATAGGGAGGCCCTGGGATCTCACCCTGTGGTGATCAGGTGAGGGATAGGGAGGTCCTGGGACCTCACCCTGTGGTGATCAGGTGAGGGATAGGGAGGCCCTGGGATCTCACCCTGTGGTGATCAGGTGAGGGATAGGGGGGCCCTGGGATCTCACCCTGTGGTGATCAGTTGAGGGATAGGGAGGCCCTGGGATCTCACCCTGTGGTGATCAGGTGAGGGATAGGGAGGCCTTGGGATCGCACTCTGTGGTGATCAGGTGAGGGATAGGGAGGCCTTGGGATCTCACTCTGTGGTGATCAGGTGAGGAATACGGAGGTCCTAGGATCTCACTCTGTGGTGATCAGGTGAGGGATAGGGAGGACCTGGGATCTCACCCTGTGGTGATCAGGTGAGGGATAGGGAGGACCTGGGATCTCACCCTGTGGTGATCAGGTGAGGGATAGGGAGGTCCTGGGATCTCACCCTGTGGTGTTCAGGTGAGGGATATGGAGGCCCTGGGATCTCCACCATGTGGTGATCAGGTGAGGGATAGGGAGGCCTTGGAATCTCACCCTGTGGTGATCAGGTGATGGATAGGGAGGCCCTGGGATCTCACCCTGTGGTGATCAGGTGAGGGATAGGGAGCCCTTGGGATCGCACTCTGTGGTGATCAGGTGAGGGATAGAGAGGCCCTGGGATCTCACTCTGTGGTGATCAGGTGAGGGATAGGGAGGTCCTAGGATCTCACTCTATGGTGATCAGGTGAGGGATAGAGAGGCCCTGGGATCTCACCCTATGGTGATCAGGTGAGGGATAGGGAGGCCTTTGGATCTCATTCTGTCGTGATCAGGTGAGGGATAGGGAGGCCTTGGGATCTCACCCTGTGGTGATCAGGTGAGGGATAGGGAGGTCCTAGGATCTCACTCTATGTTGATCAGGTGAGGGATAGGGAGGACCTGGGATCTCCACCCTGTGGTGATCAGGTGAGGGATAGGGAGGCCCTGGGATCTCACCCTGTGGTGATCAGGTGAGGGATAGGGAGGCCTTGGGATCTCACCCTGTGGTGATCAGGTGAGGGATAGGGAGGCCTTGGGATCTCACCCTGTGGTGATCAGGTGAGGGATAGGGAGGCCCTGGGATCTCCACCCTGTAGTGATCAGGTGAGGGATAGGGAGGCCCTGGGATCTCACCATGTGGTGATCAGGTGAGGGATAGGGAGGTCCTGGCATCTCCACCATGTGGTGATCAGGTGAGGTATAGGGAGGTCCTGGGATCTCACTCTGTGGTGATCAGGTTAGGGATAGGGAGGCCCTGGGATCTCACCCTGTGGTGATCAGGTGAGGGATAGGGAGGCCCTGGGATCTCACCCTGTGGTGATCAGGTGAGGGATAGGGAGGACCTGGGATCTCCACCCTGTGGTGATCAGGTGAGGGATTGGGAGGCCCTGGGATCTCACCCTGTGGTGATCAGGTGAGGGATAGGGAGGTCCTGGGATCTCACCCTGTGGTGATCAGGTGAGGGATAGGGAGGCCCTGTGATGTCCACCCTGTGGTGATCAGGTGAGGGATAGGGAGGCCCTGTGATGTCCACCCTGTGGTGATCAGGTGAGGGATATGAGGCCCTGGCATCTCCACCATGTGGTGATCAGGTGAGGGATAGGGAGGTCCTGGGATCTCACCATGTGGTGATCAGGTGAGGGATAGGGAGGTCCTGGAATTTCACCCTGTGGTGATCAGGTGAGGGATAGGGAGGCCCTGTGATGTCCACCCTGTGGTGATCAGGTGAGGGATAAGGAGGCCCTGGGATCTCACCCTGTGGTGATCAGGTGAGGGATAGGTAGGCCCTGTGATGTCCACCCTGTGGTGATCAGGTGAGGGATAGGGAGGCCCTGTGATGTCCACCCTGTGGTGATCAGGTGAGGGATAGGGAGGCCCTGTGATGTCCACCCTGTGGTGATCAGGTGAGGGATAGGGAGGCCCTGTGATGTCCACCCTCTGGTGATCAGGTGAGGGATATGGAGGCCCTGGGATCTCCACCATGTGGTGATCAGGTGAGGGATAGGGAGGCCTGGTGATGTCCACCCTGTGGTGATCAGGTTAGGGATAGGGAGGCCCTGGGATCTCACCCTGTGGTGATCAGGTGAGGAATACGGAGGTCCTAGGATCTCACCCTGTGGTGATCAGGTGAGGGATAGGGAGGCCCTGGGATCTCACCATGTGGTGATCAGGTGAGGGATAGGGAGGCCCAGGGATCTCCACCCTGTGGTGTTCAGGTGAGGGATAGGGAGGTCCTGGGATCTCACCCTGTGGTGATCAGGTGAGGGATAGGGAGGCCCTGGTATCTCCACCATGTGGTGATCAGGTGAGGGTTAGAGAGGTCCTGGGTACTTCACCATGTTGTGATCAGGTGAGGGATATGGAGGTCCTGGGATCTCCACCCTGTGGTGATCAGGTTAGGGATAGGGAGGCCCTGGGATCTCACCCTGTGGTGATCAGGTGAGGGATAAGGAGGCCCTGGGTTCTCACCCTGTGGTGATCAGGTGAGGGATAGGTAGGCCCTGGGATCTCACCCTGTGGTGATCAGGTGAGGGATAAGGAGGCCTGGTGATGTCACCCTGTGGTGATCAGGTGAGGGATAAGGAGGCCTGGTGATGTCCTCCCTGTGGTGATCAGGTGAGGGATAAGGAGGCCTGGTGATGTCCACCCTGTGGTGATCAGGTGAAGGATAGGGAGGCCCTGGGATCTCCTCCATGGTGAACAGGTGAGGGATAAGGAGGTCTGGTGATGTCCACCCTGTGGTGATCAGGTGAAGGATAAGGAGGCCTGGTCATGTCCACCTGTGGTGATCAGGTGAGGGATAAGGAGGCCTGGTGATGTCCACCCTGTGGTGATCAGGTGAGGGATAAGGAGGCCTGGTGATGTCCACCCTGTGGTGATCAGGTGAGGGATAAGGAGGCCTGGTGATGTCCATCCTGTGGTGATCAGGTGAGGGATAAGGAGGCCTGGTGATGTCCACCCTGTGGTGATCAGGTGAGGGATAAGGAGGCCTGGTGATGTCCACCCTGTGGTGATCAGGTGAAGGATAGGGAGGCCCTGGGATCTCCTCTGTGGTGAACAGGTGAGGGATATGGAGGCCTGGTGATGTCCACCCTCTGGTGATCAGGTGAAGGTCAAGGAGGTTCTGCCATGTCCCCTGCTTGGTGATAATGGTTTTTGTGGCTCTTTTGTCATCTGTAACCTGGCCTTGAAGTTTGATGTTGATTGCCTGCTCCTTGGCAGATCTTTAATGGAAGTGCATGCAATGGCCACTCCTGGGGTGCAGTGCTTGTTGTGGTGGAGGACCTTCCTGTGCAGCCAGCTGGCCCCTCTCAAGGACTTGCTTCTGGGTCCAGTCACCTGCGACTCCATGTCTAGGATCTAGTCATCTTGGTTTTAGCAAAGTTTCAAGAGACAAAGACCCATTTACATGCTCTAGGAGTTCCAAGTATTTGATCAGGCTTCCACTTTTTCAGTCCCAGCCTTCTGAGCACACAGAGCTGTCTATCTTTCTAGGGAGGAAAGAGCTCATTGTTCATTGTAAGCAGACATCAGCCACCGGGAGGTGCATATATCAGCATATTTAGTGGCAGGCACAGTCATTGCAATCTGACATCTCAGTCAAGTTTGTCTTGAAGTCTGGCAAAAATAGAAGTCTAGCAGCCCCTCCTCCCGCCATTTCTAAGGAAAGTGGTCCCGCTTCTGAAGCTTCTGGGTGTGGATGCAGACTCACAGGAAGGAGCTCATCGACAGGGCTTCTGCAGTTGTCATCAACTGATCCAAAACATTCTGTGTGTTTAGGTGACACATAGGGACTGATAGGTTAGCTAATTCCTCGTTTCTTCAGCCTAATGTTTTAGACTGGAGTCTGAGAACCTACTTGCAGGACCAGGTTCTATTTCAGTATTCACTGTGTCTTACATTGGTGATCGGAATGACAGCTAGGGCTGTGTCCCCTCTGCGCCGTCCGCAGTGTTTGTGAAGTGTGCCGTGTTGAGGTGGGGATAATTGAGGCGGGCAGTGTCCGTCTGTGAAGGACATGAATTTGAGGGCAGGAAGAGTTGCCCCTGTAAGTCCTGCCTCCTTCACAGCAGCCCGAAGCCTGCTCTTATGGTGTGACCACAGGCTGTCTCCGGTCTGACTCCTTCCACATGTTTACATGTCTGGGAGTGTTCAAGTGCACACGGAGTTGATGCTGGGAGTGGTATCAGATCTCTATATTTCCACATTTAACCTTCCAGTTAAAGACAACTTTATGAGTGGCTGTTTATTATTATTATTATTTTGTTTCAATTAGTTATATACAACAATAGAATGCATTTATGAACTTTGATATATCCTACAGAGATGGGCTATAATTTCTCATTTTTCTGAGTGCACATGTTGCAGAATCACATTGGTCATGCAGTCACATAGATACAGACAGTAATGATGTCTGTCTCATTCTACTGTCTTTCCTATCCCACATCCCCTCCCCTCCCCTCTCATCCCTCCTCTCTACCTAATCTAAGGTAATGCTATTCTTCCCTAGTGCCCCCCACCTTATTGTGAATTAGCATCCACATATTAGAGAGAACATTTGGCCTTTAGTTTTGTGAAATTGGCTTATTTTGCTTTTACCAACCCTTCAAATTTTGTTTGTTTATTTCCTTTGTGTAACATCCAAGGGCTAAAAGCGGGGCCCCACACATAGTAGGGCTCAAAATTCGTGTTGCACACTTGCTAATAAAGTGATGGAATGTAACTGTTCACCTGCACATGTGATGGGGTGACGGGAGATCAAGAGGAGCTCTCACAGTGTCTGCATCAAATCAAGTTCCCACACAGTGACGGGAAGACAGAGGCCAGGCCAGGAAGACCAGGAAGCTAGAGAGAGGGAGGTGGCAGGTGGGGAGAGGCACGCGGGCCCTGAGGATGCACCTCAGGCAGGCACTGCACGGAGGGGGAGCAGGGCACGGCCACCTGTCCAGAAGAGCTGCCCATCCAAGAGCGCCAGAGAAGAGCATCCGTGTATGGAGAGAGCTGGGCACTGCTGGTGAAGGGGAAGCTGGAGCAGCCTGCAGGGCCAGCTGTGACCCTTGGGACTAGAGGCAAGACCTGAGACCCCACAGCACCGAGGGAACACAGCTCAGAGTGTGCAGGGCTCCTGGCTGGGTAAACCAGCGCTTGGTTGTCATTTGAGAAGATGTGCTCCATGTGTGGTGTGTGGTCCAAACTGGGAGCATGTGGCCATGTGAATATCCTGGAGAATGTTTCCCGCCTGCCGAGGAGTCTGAGGGAGAAGACTTGTAAGTCTCACGTCTTGCTGGACTTGGGCAGCATCAGTTCATGGACACTTGTGTACTGCCCACAGGTGCCCACACACCAGGCAGCTGGGTATTGGAACGGCAAACTGGGCCGACCAGGAGCTCCTCCTGAAGCAGCACTCAGGACAAGGAGCCCAGCCAGGGGGGACGGGCCCTGCACTCCGGGGCGGGGGCGGCTTCGCAGACGCATCTTCCTATGGTCGGCTTTGGGTGAGAACACGCCATTTTCCCTTCCTGTGACTTGTAGGTAGCTGTTACACACAAACAGGCCTCTCTGAAGACCATTTTGGATGTCTGAGGGCATTTGTCTCGCGAGTGCCGACCTCTGACGGAAACCACGCCGCCGTCCCGTCCCAGCGTTTCCCTCCCTAACCATCTCTGGCTTTGGACCAGCTTAAATACTCGGAATCCCTCCAACGTCATCCACGCTCCAAACTATATCGATTTCCCCCTTTGCTTAAAGTTAATTAAAAGGACTCCATACGTCAGCAAGCTCATGGAAAACCACCAGTGCCAAAATATAGCTTCCATATCTGCAGGCAGAGGCGGTGACAGCGTGGAAAGATTGACGGGAGTGGACCTCTACTGG
Organism: Callospermophilus lateralis; assembly: GCF_048772815.1. Taxonomy (NCBI): domain Eukaryota; kingdom Metazoa; phylum Chordata; class Mammalia; order Rodentia; family Sciuridae; genus Callospermophilus; species Callospermophilus lateralis. The sequence goes on along the minus strand of NC_135318.1, from coordinate 994,557 downwards.
AGTCACCCTGGAAGGGACCATCCAGCGCACCTGGGTGGCAGCCTCTGCTGGCATTTTAAAGGGACAGATCCAACACGGGAGGTCCGTGGTTTCTAGTGCCATTGATGCGCATGATCTCACTTGAAGGAGAGCAGCCCCACGGCTGTGGTCTCACTAGGGGCTGGGGAAGCGCAGCCTTCGCCCACCTGGGTGTCCACCCAGCACAACCTCCCTTTCCAAAGAGGACCCGGGGCACGGCCCACCCTCCCAGACAGTCTCCCCAGTCCTGAAACTGGTGGCCCCTCGGGCTCCAAGTCACCCACGGAGCTCCCCTTCCACACTGGCGCTAACCGGCCCAAAGGCATCCCCGCAGCCCCTGATGCCTCACGCAGGGCCCGCTGTCTGTCCTGGTCCCAGATGCACTTTGTGGGAGGGTGGCAAGGCTGAGGCCAGGCGGTCGGTGACAGTAGGATGGGGAGCCCTGTTCTCAAAGCCAGTGCCTCTGGCTTCCTGAAGGAACCTCGTCCCTTTTCAAAAAAGCCTTGCTGAGGACAGGGTGAGGCAGCTGGCGCCAGTGCTGGGGACATGGATGCCATGCTTCAGCCCTGGGGGCTGTGTGGAGAGGGCTGCCATGTCTCATGGTCTCCGGGTGCAGACGTCAGAGGGCCACTGTTAGGAGGGTCTCAGAACTGCTCCTGTGTCCTCCAGGGGATCGCGGGGCCTCCTGATATGGAGCGTTTGGGCTGATGACGGATCCAGGGCACTTGCTCTAAACAGTGATATTTGTCACATTAGGTATTTAGGTTCCTCTTTTGTAGAAGACACTTGTCCTTAAAGGAAAGTCTGCCAAGCCTCATGTGCTGTGGAGTCCCTCTCGGGGGCAGCTCGCGTCATCACCGTGAGGATGTTCTTTACCTTAAAGCCCACGTCTTCATGACGAGGTCCTGGGCAGGCCATGCAGGGACACAGCCACATCCAGCTTCTCGGGTGATCCCACCTGGCTGGTTGTCACCTCGGCTTCGCTGTTGTGTGCTTCTCTGTCGCCTTCCCAAGGGGCAAGGCCTGGGCACGAGATTGAAGTCTGCAGCAGCCCCCGCCCTTGCTCCTCAGGCTGCTGAGAAAGCCCGAGTGCAGGGGTTTGGAGATCAAGGGACACTGTTTCTGTTTCAGCCACAAACCAAAAGCTGGACCTCACCAGAGACCTCATATGTGGTGGTTGGTGCAGGCCAGGACCAGGGACTCTGCTGGTGCCCACTCTCCTGGCTCTTTCTAGCTGGCCCTGCCCCAGGACCTCTGTGTAGCATCCAGCAATGTAGACCTTGGGACTGTGGCGGACGGAAGGAAGCAAAACGTGCAGGGAGAAGAGGGAAAGGAGGACAGAGGCTCTCTGTTGTCAAACGTTGAGGCTCCCTCCTGCCCTGACACAGCTCCTCAAGACACTCCCAGGCACCAGGGAGCAGGAGGCTGGAGTCACGCAGTCCATGGGACACCTTCGCCCTCCCTTGAGCAGTCTTGGAAACTCTGGAGTGAGGCCACGGATCATCAGAGTGGTGCCCACTGCACGGACAGGGTGGAGGCCGAGGAGGGAGCTACGAATTCTAGCCCTGTCTGGGGAGGGGTGGAGGATTGGTCTAAGTGCCTGGCGGGAAGGCATGGAAGGCCTCCTGGGCAGAACTCTGGCTTGGCTGGTGCCCACTTTGATGTGCCTGGCAGGGTCCTGCTGGACCTTGGTCACCTTCTAGGATCCCGTGCCAAGCGAGGGCACAGTGGCTGCATACGGCCAGGCGTGTGAAAGCACAGGCTACAGATGCTCCCTGCATCCGCAGGGGGCGTGTGGCATGGAGCCATGGAGCGGAGCCGTCCTGGGCTGCAGGCCGTGGTGGCCTCTGTGCAGGGCTGCCCTGGGAGCAGGGCCAGTGAGCTGGGGTCAGGCGCCGTGCGGTTCACATTTTGCTCGTGCAGGTTGGGCGACTTGGCAGAGTACTGTTCCTGAACTTCCCTAGAGGATGGTCGCTGCAGGGGTCCCCGGTTGTCCCTTAGTGTCTGAATTCAAGGGGACAAACCTAATGGGAGTGCCTGGCCCCTGCTGCGGGTGCTGCCCCAGACTGTGCTTGGCCTTGGTGGATCCTGTGGCTGAGATGCTGGCTGTCCACCAGCCCAATGGCCTGTTGTGACAAGGCAGAGCTGGCCCTGACACCTCGAGGGTACAGTGACCTCAGAGGAGGCCACCAACGCACTGCCTTCCAGGAAGGACCGGCTCGTGGTCCTAGAGGCAGTGGCAACACCTGTACCTGTCTCCTCTGTCCTGGGTCCTGCCTCAGCTCCACCCCACAGCCTCTCCCCACGCTCCCTTTATCTGGAGTCGACAACATTAGCTAGACAGGACTTCTAGAAAAAAGAAAAACAGAAACAAAACAAATAATGTGTCATGTGTCATCCGTGCACAGAAGAGCATCCCAATAATAATCAATAATAATTGCAAATCTTTTTAAAGTTTTTAAAAATTTCTTGATCTAGGGAGGGAAAGTTCTAGCCGTGTGTGGTGTCGCACGCCTTTCATCCCAGAGACTCAGGAGGCTGAGGCAGGAGGATTGCAAGATTAAGGCTAGCCTAAGCAACTTAGCGAGGCTCTAAGCAACTGAGCAAGACCCTATCTCAAAAAATAAAAAGGGCTGGGGATGTGACTCAGTGGTTCAGCCCCCCTGGGTTCTACCCCCAGTACCCCCCCCAAAAAAAGGGAATGAATTCTTAAAATGGAGAAATGGAAATAGTTGTTGCCTTGAATCATATTTCTTCACTTAGAAAAAAGTCTGAATGGGACAGTGAGCAGGACAGGCTCTGCCCCCTCCGCCTGGTTGAAAGGCACTGCTCTGTCTTGTCAGCCAGACGTGCTGTGGATAGTGGCAGCTGTCCACCTGTGCTCCAGGTGGCTGCCCAGCCAAGCCCCCTGACCACCCAGGGTTTCTTTTGACTGATTCTGACTTGCTCGAGGTCCCTCTTGAAAGACAGAATAAAAAATTCTGTATTTATCCTGCTGCATTTTGAAAATGTAACTCTGCTCCTGAGTCTCTTGGTTCTGTGCCACTGGGTTGCCAGCCTTTGGAAATAAGTGATTCCAAGAGCAGTCCTTCCCTCTGCCGCCCTCTGCCCTCCTTGCCCTCTCTCTCCCTCTCTTCCCTTTCTCTGCCTCCTCTCCCTCTCTCTTCCTCTCTTATCTCTGCCCTCCTTTTTTTAATTTTTATTTTATTTTTTTATAAGCTACACATGACATTACAGTGATCTTGGCAGTTCATACTCTGCCCTCCCTTCTGTCTCTCAATATCTGCTTCTCTCTGTCTGTCTCTCCTCTTCTCTCTGCCCTCTCCTGTCTCTCAGTCTATCTCTCTACTGCCTGTCTGTCTGTCTCTGTCCGTCTTTTTGCCCTCTCCTCTGTCCCAATCTCTTTTCTCTCTCTCTCTCTCTCTCTCTCTCTCTCTCTCTCTCTCTCTCTCTCTCCACCCCCAAGTCCTCTCCTTTGTCTCTCAGTCTTGGCTGTCTATCTCTGCTCTCTACCTCCTCCTGTCTCTCAATCTCTGTCTCTGCTGTCTGTCTGTCTGTCCGCTCTGCCTTCTCCTGTCTCCCAGTCTCTCTGTCTGCGTCCCCATGTGGTTGAGCTTCCTCACCCATGATGCTCCGTGCTCAGGATAATCCTCTTGCTAGAGCTCGTGGCAGATGATGCCATCTGGCGTCTGTGGTCTTGCTGCACATCACTATTCAAAGGGTGGCAGGCAGCAGAGCTGTGTCCTGCTCAGGGTGTGCCGCGTGGCCCGGCTCTGAGGAGCGCCAGTCAGTGCCTTCTGCCTGGGACGCCCTCCCCTCCCAGCACTCTGCCCTGCCCAGCCCATCTTCCTGCTCAGAGCTCATCGTCTGCTCCAAAGAGCTCAGCACTTGGCCTTGCCATGCTCTGGTGGAGAGCTGCGTCATGCCCGGCCGGGATTCTCCCTGAAACTCCCCTGGCAGGTTTTCACCTGCCAAAGCAGCCTGTGTCCGCACCCCTAGGTGACGAGCAGATCGCTCCTGGCAGGATGTTGGCAGCGGTGCCTGGTGGACCTGGCGCTTCTGCACTGAGGGCTTCCCTACCTGGGCAGGGCCAGCACCAGAGCACAGTACAACAAGTACAGCGCAGCCTGTCCTTAGATCCCGCAGAGTGCCGCCCAGGAGCAGTTCCATCCACTGGGAAAGGGCATTTCTAAAGGGGTAAATGGAGAAATGAGCATCGGCTGCACGGGCGAAAACAGGTCATATTCATTCTGGTTTGCCCTCCATCAGGAAGAGCAGATACCAAGGGAAGCCTGTGGAGTCCATCTTGGTCTCATTTGTAAGATGGAGATAATCCTTATTTCAAAGGCCTCTCCCTCCCCCTTTTCCCCCCTCCACTTTCATATTGAATGGAAATTCAATCCCCTTGCTTGTTCTGTGTCTCAGCGGGGCTGGGCTGGACTGCTGCCCTCAGCTGAGCCGTGCCAGGGAGGGGCATCACATGGACTTTTGGATAATGTTCTGCTGAGCTCAAATCGAGATCCATCCACCTTGGTTCTTGCCAACCCCCTTCCCCCATTCCTTTTAATTCCAAATCGTTCTACAAGGACAAGTCGGTGTTACTGTGTCCGGTGCTTTCTAAGCACAGTCAGTGACCACACACAACCAGCTGGTCACCATCACCTGCGACCAGCTGTGCTTGCCTCTTTGGGCACGTTTCCAGCCTCTCCACGCCGGCCTGAGGCGTCATACTAATGGTTCACTCCCACAGTGAAAGGTGCCTAATGGGTGCAGCTGGCCCATCGCCCCCTTCCTCTCTGCGTCTGCATGTTCGCCTCACTGCCCGTTCAGGCTAGACCGTCTGTTTCCCAGGGAGGTGGCAGGGCCTCTCGGTGCCCCAGGGCTGGTCAGGGCTGCCACGCCGGGCGGCGCTCCTGTCTGCTAAGGCTAGATCACTCTGGGAGTTTCGGAGCTGAACCTTAAGAAGCTGGAGCTGCTCTGAGGATCTCATCCTGCAGTTTTCATTGTGTTGTTCCCTTCCAAACCCTGTGTCCAGAGGAGCCAGGAGAAGGTGCCACAGCTGGTCTTACAGCTGTGCCAGTGTCTCCTCCTTCCTGGGCAGTGTGTCCCTCTGGGTGGGAGGTGTGGGGCAGCTTCAGGACTGCGGCTTCCACTCTCCCACACACAAGGGTGAGCCTCAGTCCTTGAGGGCTGGGGCACTGGGCGCGCTGACCCTCCCTCACCGGCCTGGTCTGTTGGGCCGCCCTTGGCATTGCTAGGGGGCTGGGTCCAGTGGGGCTGTGAGGTGGCATGCCACGTGGCTTCCTATAGGCCTCTGTGTGCCTGCACCTGGGACTGATGGCCATGTGTCTTCCCAGCGAACACCTGGGCCCTGGGACAGCACCCTGAAGTCCTCCTCTCCCCTCCTGAGAGAGCATGGCACAAGGCCCCTGGGCGCACACCTATGCTTCTCTCCCTGCTGCCACCCCGTCCTGTTCTCCCTCGGCCCTCGGACTCAGAGAGCCCCCACCTCCCAGTCAAGGCACCTGACCTCACCCACGATCCAGGGCCTTAACACCACACACCCTGATCCAGGGCCTTACCACACGCACACCTGTGGGCTGCTGAGCCCGACTTTGCCACCTCTGGGTGCCTGTGAGGGCCTCTGCTGTCTTGACCCTGCCTCAGGATTTTCCTGGAACAGGATTTGCAAGTGAAAGAAGAATATGCAGACCCAGTGTTCTTGTAAGAAGGGCCTGGGTTTCCTCCTCCCACCTGATGCTCACACCTTTGTTCCTCATCTTCTCTCCTTCTCTCCTTCTCCAGAAGTCCCTGTTTTGCATGCAGGCCTGGGTAGTTTACCCAGGCAAGACTACTGAAATGCAAGACTACTTTTTTTTTCTTGTTAAATCACAAATATAAGCTAGCTCTTCATGTGACTTGAGCACAACTGGCCAGCCCCTGGGTGTGGGTTCAGGAGGGGCCCAGGGTCTGAGCGTGCTGTGAGCACACCTGGGCCGGGTCCTTGTGCTGAGCACCTGCTGGCAGGTTGCTCCACCTGTACCTCACCTGCACACTGCCATCTCTTAGATTGGCAGCACCCTCTCCACCTGTCAGGTCATCGATTCAAGGGTGATGTGTGTACAAGAAAATGAGAAATAGCAAAGAAAACCCAACTCTGGGAACTTTCTGATGAGGCTTCTGGGCATTTCAGAAGGATTTTTTCTCTAATTCCAGATTTGTTTTCATATAAGATCTAGAAATCTGAGGCTCTGCCTGGGAGGACCCACAGACTCAGTGAAGACAGAGCTCAATTTTAGGTGAGGTTGTGCCCTCAGCCACAGTCCTCTCTGTCCAGATTCCTGCTCACGGCCACTGCAGGAGTTCCCACCGGAGGACAGCAGAGCTTTCCTGCCTGGCCACTCTGCCCTTGCCCGCTTCTGACTCAGGCCCTGCCTTCCTGCTCCACACCAACAGGGGGCAGCAGAGAGCAAGGCAGCAGGCCCAGCTCAGCCACGGAGTTAGGAGGGTGCCAGGTGCAGAGTGTGGCCAGCCTGCACAAACCCTGTGTCCAGCACCTCCTCTGCGCTCTTAGAGCCCCAGCTTTACATTTGGGGAGGAATCACAACTGCACTGTGATTTTAGGTGGTCTGCAAACCTTTCAGCCAGAGATGACAGAGCGTGCAGGTCAGGGAGCCCACTCAGCAGTGGCCATCCACCTGGATTCTGCTGCCCACATGCAGCCACAGCATTCCCACAGCAGTGCACAAAGACACCCAGATAACAGACGAGGGCTCCAAGCACAAGACGATAGCCCACCTGGCCCTTCTGGCTTCCTCCTGTACACCCAGCAAGCACTTTCCCTCTACTCCCCATTTCCCGTGGGTGAGGGACTTCTCCAGGAAAAGGGCTGCCATCTTCCTGGGCCCAGCTCCTGCTCTCAGCCCAAGTGTCACCAGCTCCAACTGTGCAGGGAGAGGATGTCTGAAGGATTCAGAATCAGGGCACAGAGACTCCTGGTGTCAGCCCTTAGGTAGAATCGTGCCCCTCGATGTCTCACTGTCCTGAGCCCTGGGCGCACCATCTAATATTGTAAAGGGATTTAGGTTCAAATGACAGATCACTGGTGTCGTCGTCGGGAGACAGAGGGCCTTGCCAGGTGAAACCCAGAACATGACTCTTCTCTTCTGATTTTGCCATTCTCTGGCCCCAGTGCTGCTCGGCCTCGTCCACAGCTCTGAGTTCTTCCATAAGCAGAACTCCTGGCCCACAGAGCCGCCACCAGAACATCCAGGCACCAAGTGCCAGAGTCCCGCAGGCAGGCTTCTCCTCTTGCCCTCAGGGCCGGAGACATGGTGGTTCTTGCAGCAAGAGCGGCAGAGTGCTGGCTCAAGCCGGGGGTCTGTGCAGGGCTTAAGCACTTCTTCAGCCAGGGCTCTCAGCCCTGGCTGTGCATCAGGATCGCCTGGGGAGGTTCTGAAAACTGATGCCTGGACAGCACCCTGACCACTTAAACCAGCCCTGCAGGTGGGTCCAGGGTGGCTGGAAGCTCGCCAGGTCTTCTTGGGTGCACCCAGGTCTGAGGACAGCCACCTCTCCCTCTGAGGAGGAGCTTTGTCCTGTGGCTTGAGCTCCGCTGCTTGGTCTGCACAGTTGGGAGACACCGCGTCAGTGGCTCCCTTTCTTCAGTGGTAGCTTTGCCTCACGTCCTCATTGCATTTCCCTAGATTTAAGTCCTCATATTGTACACACGGATTCTCTGTGACTGTTCTCGCCCTTTCCCATGTGTCCTGAGGCACACGGCACCCTCCTCTCTGGGCAGGAAACAGAGGCCAAGTAGTCCAGTGGCTCTCACACTTTCAGGAAAACCCTTAAAAAGTGGAAAGTAGATGAAGTTCAGGTGTCAGCCTGGAGCAGAAGCCAGGCCCCGGCCTGTCTGGCTCCGCTGGGCCCTGATTGGATCTCTATGAATGTGGGTGTGTGCTCCGCCCGCTCGCGGGAGACCTCCCGAGGCTCACCGTGCAGCTGGGTTCAGCCGTCAAAGGACGAGGCCACACCAGAAACCCAGACTCCTCGCCCGGCACCACTTCTGCTTGGGTGGCACCTCCTAGAACTCTGCACAGCTCAGCTCGTGGGAGTAAGTCGCCAAGGTCCACATCTCGGGACACAGACGCCTGGATGCCTTCTGGGACCTGAGTCCGAAATCTGACCCAGGGAGCAGATTGCCGTCTGTGCTCCCTCGTCACCTCCTGAGTCTACCCGGCTCCCAAGGCAGTGGCCAGGGCACAGCCCGGTTTATGGTCTCACCCAGCAGCCACAGGAGGGCCCTGCCCGTGCTACAGACAGTGAACTGAAGCTGCAGCTGGAGCCCTCTTTGTCCATCACCTTGGACAGCACCGAGAAGGCTGCACAAGGCCCTGTTGCCAAATGCATGGTGGGGATGCTGCCTGAGCCAGCGCGAGGCCTTGCTGGCGCTCTGTCAGCGGTGCTGGGTTCAGTACTGGAGGGTGTTTTGGCATTTCCTTCCCAAAGCCCAGCTTCTCATAGCACATGTAGAATTATCTCACTGTGTGGAAGTAGCCTTCAAAAGCACCCTAATCAGCAAATAGAGCATTTTTTAAAATGAAGAGTAGAAACCACTACAACACCACCATAGTTGAAATTTGGGGAAAATAATATAAGCAGGAAGAGACATGGAAGATAAGTGGACGGGTGAGTGCCCAGGCCAGCAGCAGGGAGGCTGGGACACCTGCAGGGGTGTGCACAGCCTGGCAGGTCCCCCACTGCCTTCCTCTAGAGGGGGACCGTCCATCAGATCCCAACCGCGGCTCGCTGTCAGGTGTCACTGTGGGCTCCCTCAGGGCGGGAGCTTGTGCTGCCTCTCTCACCCTGAGCCAGAGAAGCCTGCAGGAAAGCAAATTAACAAGAAGCTGGTGGTCCTCACTGAGGGCAGAAAGGCGGTAACAGTGTAATCATGTTAGGGAAAATGACTTGTATTACTGTATGAGTGCCAGTCAAGAAGCCACCAACTTTAAGATCATGCACTAGATGTTCCCGAGACTTACTCAAATGCATTGACTGTTGTCCATCAAGAGTGGCTTCAACCTGCACATTTGTATGAAATCAGAACACAGCTCACTCAGAACACAGGAGAGCTGCAGAATCTCGTGTCTGATAGCACGTGTTCGGGCTGTGTTAAGTGTGGTAACAGAAACGGACTTAATTTAATAATGTATCCCACCCCGACATTGCAGTATCCCTTAGGGGTTAGGATGCAGTGTCCCCAGCTCGTCAGCATGGAATGTCCATGAGGTGCATGGCTATCCTCCTTTGCTGCCACCCCTTTCCCCCGGGTCCATGTGGTGGGTACTGCCCTCCTCCTCAGCCAGCCACGCTCAGGGCAGCAGTGCTGGACAGACCCTGCTACAGACAGTCCCAAGAACAGGAAACGTGAGCCGCTCTTCCAGAGAATCTTGCTCAGACTAGGCACACACTGTTGTTGTTGTTGTTGTTTTAAGCTAACTTTAGTTGCATCGAGGGTTGAGCTTGGTGGTTGGTAGCATGTGGTCAGAAGTCTGGTTGTTGGAGGGCAAATCCCGTTCACAGACGGTGACCTCGTGTGGGTGGCTCAGCTTCTCTGTGCTCACTGCCCTCACCTAGCTGCTGAGGACCAGGTGCGACACACATGTCCAGAGCTTGTGCAGCTGGTTTCTGTCGTGGTCATTTTCAGTAGATCTTCCTTTCCTGCAGAGAGGGACCCTGGCGTGTCAGCCAACGGACAGTGGTGTGTCCTGTGGTAACATGGAGCCTTCTTTGGAAAGTTTGTGCAGAAGCAAGTGAATAAACCCCACGCCATCTGCTTGCCCTGCCAGGGAGCTGCTCAGTCCAGCCTGGGACGTGGGCACTGCTCTGCTGAAGTCTCCAGGAGGCTGACCCAGGGCTCCTGGCTGCGGAACTTGGAAGCACATTGCTATTATATTTCCATGAAGGGTTAGTGCACCTGTCTGTTTAAAAGTGACAATACCTGGTAGGAATATCTAATCTTATCTGTTCAAAAGACAACATGAAGTGGAGAGTGATTCACTAGAAGTGTACATAAAGGTCGACAACCACGTCCCCCGACTTCCTGAGGGCAGAATCTCATTCCAGAGGCCAGAGGAGCCCTGAACTACTGACCCCACTGTCCCTGCTTCACAAATGAGAGTGGCACCCTGTGCTTGAGAAGTCCTGTCCTTTCCAGCTTCAGTAAACCCGCCTTGTGGTTTCAGGAAGAACAGGAGGCTGACGCATGCTGGCTGGTGGCCCTTGAATCACCTCCTAGGCACCCTGTGGGTCTTGGGCCAGGATTTTGTGTTGGGATGCTGGTGATGGTCAAGGGAAGGGTGTACGGCAGGAGCAACCGTGTCCTTGATGTTTCAGCATTTAAAATCCAACACTCACCTCTGATAAGTGAGAAGTCCTAATTTCTCTGGAATTATCTGAATAATTTTTGAGAAATCAAACAATGTGACTGAAGCCAGATCAACGCCCCAGCCAGCTGGATGAGATGTGGGTGTGCACGCCCCTCTCTGTCTCAACTCTCCCTTCCCACAGCAGGGAATGGGAGCAGGGTGCTTCTCACAGCAAGTTGTCCTCTGTGGCCCTGCACCTCCCTGCCCTGCAGGCCACACCATGAGGCCTGATGGGCACAGGAACTGTCCAAAGCCGTGTGTGCCCTGCTGTTGGAAGCTCCTTGGCCACGCGTGGCCTCTCCTGCTGCCAACGCAGGAGCCGGGCTCCCTGGAGTCCACCCTCCCCCAGGGTGAGACAACTCTGGTCCAAGCGCAGACCAGATTTCCTGCCATTTCAAGTCTAACATGAGACTCCGAGTCCCGCAGTTCTCACAATACCTTCTAATGGCTTCTCTGTCTTATTTTGCATTTATTTTAAATCCTCAGAAACTTGATATCTACGTTACTTCTTTTAAGCATGTACGTGTATTTCAGTCGATTCTGAAAGATCCAAAACGGACAATGCACTGTGGCAATGGTGACACTCTTCTGGAAGAACCTTGATCCCATCTGATAAGGAAGACCTTCTGTGTGTTCTCCAAGGCTGGGGCTGTGCTCACGAGCAGGCCTGAGGCACAGAGCCACCTGCAGAGGAAGAAGAAGCCAAGATGGAACCTAGGCCAGCCCTGAGACGGATAGGGACAGTGGCCAGGCGGGCAAAGGGCCACCACTCCCCCTGCAGAGGGGCCGTTTCTGTTGGTCTGTTCTTAGTGGGAAGATTCTTTGGGGTTAAATTCAATTTTTGTCGTATTGCTGACATACAACCTGCACTGTGAACCTTACACCTCAGGGAGACTTAGGTCATCCCGTTTATACGTACCTGGACAAGAGTCCAGTGACAACCAGCTCCGTGGTCATGGAAAGACAACTTGGGAGGAAACTTAAGTGCCCTGCAAGAAACCCCCTGAGCAACTCTACAGTGAGCAGAGAATGGTCAAGGATTTATCTCGACGTCTGCACAGAGCACCTTGATACCATCCACCCAATCAGGGTGGCAAATGAGACTTCTGGCAGGACTGAGGGCCTGAGGAAGGGCAGCCCTCCAGGGGCCCAGGAGCCTGCACAAAGCTGGACTGGATGCCTGGAGGAATTTGGGCTCCATTTTTTCTCCTACAGAGCTGCTAAAGCTGGAATGAACGTGCTTAGTGGTCTGTAAACCTGGACCAATGTTCCCAGGGAAGAGCTGTCTCCCTCAGGCAATCCAGTTGTCCACGTGAACCAAAGAACCGGGTGGCAGAAACCCCCCACTCCAGACGCTTCCCTTACACATTTTCGGTCCTCTGTAACTCCTGCTATGGACCTGGTCCTGGCCAGCCTGCGGGGGCGAGGTGACCTTGCTGGTTGGTAACTGCAGGTGCTGTGGAGCTTGGGGGACCTGCACCGGGAGGTCACCCCTGACACGCGGCTGTGTCCTGGGCTCCCGGCTGCTCTCCACCCACATCCTTGGTGGTGGGCCTTGCACAGAGGCCAGAGAGAGACCCTCCCCCAACCTGCATGCACCTGCTCTGGTTTCTTTTCTGTTAAAGAATGCACCTGTATTCAAAGGCACCTCACTCTGACAAGCCCAGCGGGGAGGCTGCAGGCCTGCGCCGTGGGTGGACCAGCACTGCCAATGCGGGGAGCCTCTTCTGAACCAATGAGACCTGGGGGCCGTCGCTCCCCCCAAGTCCTAAGGAAGAGGTTCACCGACCGCTTCTTCTCTTCTCAGGTGCAGGGAAGGTCGCTGGAGGCACTAGCAGAGGACCAGGTGTGTACCAGCCGCACCCGGACGTTGGCCCAGCGCACGAAGTTGTTCCCAGTCACAGAGTGCGGTAGGTGCAGACTCGTGATCTCACAGGGTGAACGAGCTTCAGCTGATGGCAAATGGGGCTTGATACAGAAACGGCAGGTTCAAGTTGGGTGAAGGAGTAGAAGTTATTCCCTGCCATTTTGTTCTTAATGTTTCTGGGCTTAGATACTTCAATTTTATGTCATTTTGGGGTGATTAAATATGCAAGTTGAATTCAGACGTCAGCTCTAATTTTTCCAGGCTTCTTCACGCCAATGGGAGCATTGTGTATAGTCCAGCTAGCTCTGAAACAAACCGGATCAGGCCGAGCGGGTTATCGGGAAGCATGCTGCTGTCTCCTGGGTTTCACCCCCACCCGGGGCTCCTCCTGGGCTTCAGGAGGCTGCCCTCCCACTCCAGTGTCCTTGTCCTGATGTCCCTCCTCTCTATCCCCATGAAGGTGGCATTGTCCCTTTGGACCCAAGGAGACCCATCTCTACGGATTTGCCCAGAGTCCCAGCCAGCTTTGACCCAGAGTGTGCTTTCTCTAGGAGGCTTGCCCTGGGCAGCTCCCTGTCTCCCAAACACCTATCCTGGAGGCCCGCGTGGGCCTGGGGCTGCAGACCTTGTCTGCCCTGGCTCTCTGAGGCTGCCCCCAGCTGCCCCAGCCTCTGCCGGCTCTTGCGATTACAAGTGGGTGGTTCTGAGAAGAGGCACCCTGACCAACACTTGTGGAAGGACCATCTGTTGGACCCAGGGTCCTCTACACTACTCGGTTGATTTCCAAGTGTCAGAGGTCACGCTGTTCAAGGCATAGAATTGAGGCTCCCTTACTGTGGGTTCCATGTCCACAACCTGGCTTCTGAATATCATGATCGGCATTAATCCGAGGTTGCCAGAGTGGGACGTTGTTGACTTTGTGTTCTTAAAATGGTTCCTGTGTTCCCATTGTAGAAGACTCGGGTATTGGAATCACAAACTACTCTAATAAAGAGCAAAGTGTGAGAGCCCCCCTCTGAGACTCACTGCTGTGATGCTCCTGTGGCGGGACCCCGGCCACCCAGGCTGTCCCATGGTCTGCCCCAGCAGGGGCCTCCTGGGCCCTCCCCTTGCTCTCGGCCACCTGTCTTGCTTCCATCCTCTCAGACGTGGAGCACGGCCGGGCACCTGCGCCTGGACGCTCCGGCCCTCTGCTCATGGCAGACGAGCCCATGGAGCAGGCAGCACAGTGCCCGGCCATGCTCCACGGGGCTGTGCTCTGGGGACAGGTGCGTGTCCTGTGTTCTCTGCGGCTTGCTGGCATTGGATACAGAGGGACTTTACCGTGGAGAAGCCGTTTGGGAGGTGGCCTGACTGCGGTGGTGTGGGCTGCGTGGACCCAGGCCCTCCTGAACAAGGCTGGCAGAAGACAGGCCCTGCCATTCTCAGGGTGCAGGGGAGGCAGGGGAGCAGGAGCCCTGAGAGAATGGCACTGGGCACTACCAGGGTCCCAAGCGGGCCATGGCTGGGACTTCCTCAGGCAGGAGCAGGCTCAAGTGTGGAGAGCCGGGGGAGTGGGGGAGGTGGCTCTGAAGGACGATCCCACACAAGGCCCGATCGCGTCTCAGAGGCAGAGGGAGGTCTGGAAAGCTGGACAAGCTGGACGTGCTGGACGCACACCTGCAGCAGGGGGCAGAGGCCTCCCGGAGCGGGATCTGGGTTCACTTTTTGTCCGTTTGGTTTGGTTTGGTGTTAGGGACTGAACCCAGGGACGCTTTGCCACCAGGCCACATCCCCAGCCCTTTCCCTTTTAGCCTGATGCAGGCTCTGGCTGTGCTGCCGCAGCTAGCCTCCCGTCCTCCTGCCTCCGCCTCCCGAGTCGCAGGGACTACAGGCGTGCTCCACCACGCCTGTCAGGTTGGTGTTTTAATGATGCCCACTTGGTGTTGGCTGAAGCCTGTGGCTCAGGACCCCAAGGAAGCACACCCAGGGCTGGGCTTCTGCCCTGCAGAGTGGAAGGTGCCGGCTGTGTTCTGCTTCGTCCCCACAGCACCTCTGGACAGACCCCTGGGCATGTGGCCCGGTCCACCTGAACCTGCCAGCCGCAGCTCAGGTTCCCTGCCACCGTAACACACGCACCCGCGTGTTACGATCTGGTCCTCGGTGTCACAATCTGCTTTTGAAACCCCTTTCTAAATATATCCACCCACTTGTCCTTCCAAGTGGGGCTCAGATGTCCACTGTGGTGACCCCAGCCTCCACGCACCCCTACTCGGCCAGGTGCCCAGGCTCTCTGCCTGCTGCCCAGTCCTGGGCACTCCTGGTACCACTCTGATTGGCACCACTGCCAGCTTTCTGCCTGCCCTCGCAGCCCCAAGGCATCCCTGGGTGGCCTCAGGGACCCTGCTGGGCCGCGGCTGGCCTGGGAGAGCTGAGACCTCAAGTGCGAGGACACTGTTGAGGTTGGCTGGTAGGAGACGTGTGCACAGTGTGGCTGGAGACCATTTGGTGCTGCAGTGGGTGGCTGGAGGGCACTGGCCTTTCCTCTAGGTACGCCACGTGGACAGGGAACTGTCCACAGACTCCCCCTTTGTCTCAGAAATGGCTTTGGAAAAGTAAAGACCAAGTATCCAGAGCAAGATGCTCACACCTGAACATACATGTGGACAGTGACCAAGTGCCGCAGTCTGGCTGCAGCAAAATAATCGGGGGGTGACGAACAACTTGTGTAGATTGACACAGCAGGAGTGGGAGCCGTTTATTGTAGGACAGGAGGGGTATATGTACATTCCACACAGCTTATCTAATTAACATAAACTAGATACAGCAGTCGACCAATAAGGAATCTCCACACTTAATGGCTCACTGGCGCCACCTCACAAACCACTCCCTCTGCAGAATGCCAGGCGCCATCTTGACTTGTTTACAGACCCTAACAACCAAGAATGCCCCTTCCCCAGTCCCAGATGTGGAAGAAAGTTCATTTCACATTGCCGACCCCTTCCAGGGATGTCTGAGTACTTCTAACACATGGGCCTGCCCTCTCTCCGCCCCCTCCTTCCTTCCTCCTCCCTTCCTCCCTCCCTCCCTCCTCCTCCCTCCTACCTTCCTTCCTCCCTTCTTCCTCCTCCTCCTCCCTCCCTCCCTCCCTCCATCCCTCCTTATTCCTGCCTATTCTCTTTTCATTTCCCTTCATACAAACATATGATAGGTATATTTTTGAGTCTTGAGTCTTTACACTCATTTCATGTTATTTGGTTAGTGTTCTAGCATGTCTGTATATCATATTTTCAATTTTAATGAAAGGCAAGAGTATTAAAACACTGGAAAAAACATGTCTCTACTCCTGAGCAGGGTGGCACTGTGTGGGTGGGCGGGGGCCGGCTCTGCCTCTGCTGTTCACAGGCAGTGACAGCAGACGTCCTTCCTGTCCTCCTCCCCGCACGGAGGTCGCTGGGGTAGCTGGCTACCTGCTGGCCTGAGCGCCTGCTGAGCAGGACTCACGTCCTTGGTCCAGGGGTGCCTCCCAGGCTGGGGGCAGCCTTGCCAGCCTCTGAGCTCCTGCCGTTTCCAGGAGGGCTCTGTCCTCCTGGGAAGAGGGAGCCCCAGTTCCGCGCAGCCCTGGAGTCCCCATGGTCTTACGTGGGAACACCGCAGCCTTTGACCCTGGGGCGGAGTTCCGGCTCTTAGTGGTTCTGGTTTTCCTTTCATCCGCTGTTCTTTTTCTTCAATAGGCAAAAATTATTGATTTTGTACTATTTATTCCTTTATCTCAAAAAATTAAGACTTACATCCTAAACTCATAGACCAGAAAATAAACAAAATGCCTGTCTCTAGGAGAGTGATCTGAGCATGTGTCAGTTTGTGGGAGCAGGGAGCAAGGACCTAGGTCAGGAGTATGGGACATGAGAGATGCACCCAAAGGCATGTCTGCAGGGTGAAGGGAAGTGGGGTGGTGGGTTGTTGGCAAGACACTGTTTTCTGTCTGGTCTTTGAAGAGGCCTCACTAGCAGGGAACTGCGAGAGTTCAAGCCATAAGAAAGGGAGCCTTGTAGGAGTCCAGAGCATGGTTTCAGCCAGGGAAAGAGCTGTGCAAAGGCCCTGAGGCAGGACTGTGGCTGGAATGTTGGAGGAATAGGCAATAGGCCAATGGCAGAGCTGCAGGAGGAGGTGAGAAATGCATCAGGGCTGGGGTGCAGAGTACCAGGGAATGGGGCGAGAGGAGGGCCTATGCGCCACTTGAGTGAGATGGTAAGCTGCTGGAAAGTTCTGGGCAGACAGGATCCTAATGGCGCCATGCTTCAGAAGTCTCCCTGCAGCAGGTGGGGACGGAGCTGCCGAGAGCAGGGGAGGATCTGGAGACACAGGTTGGATGAAGGAGGCAGTGGTGGGACGCCAGCTGGAGCACTGGAGATGGAGGGCCAGCTGCCCCACCCCACCCCGCTGAGGGTGTGCAGCCTGAGGGCGGCACGGAGCTGAGAGCGCCACCTGGTGAAGCACCCTGGGGGGAAGCGGGCTCATCCCTCAGGAGAGCCGAGGTGGCTCCCTGGTGTCCAGGGAGAGGCCGTTTTCTGCAAGGTTTGCTTTCATTTTCTTTTTTAGGAGCAGTTACATAGCCTAGGAGCACGGTTGGGAAGACGGAGGAGACAGAGTCATTGGGGTGGGGGAGCCCAGGGCAGGCAGGGGATGGCAGCCTTGGCCTGGGAGGAGGCAGCCAGGTGGACTCCGCAGGGGACTGGCAGGGTGTCCACTGAGAGCAGGGAACAGGAGCCAGACGGAGCTCTGGAGGCCAAGCGGGAAGGTGAGGGTGCCAGCTGAGGAAGGTCACCTGTCCTTGAGACCACAGCAAGGATTTGGTCACAGGGTCACTGTGGCTCTGGCTGAGGAAGGGAAAGAATCAGGGGAAGCCTGGAGCCGGAGGAGAGAATGACCTTGAGTCCACAGGAGCCTGACTGAGGATGAGAGGTGGCCACGGCTTGGGCCCAGAGCGGCGGGGTCCCCTTCTCCTGCGCAGGGAGGAACAGCAATCTGGAAGTGGGTGCTGTCCTCAGCCACGTGTCCTCAGCCACGGCTCTGGAGGGAGGGCCGGCTTTGGATGCAGAGGTAGTGTGGCGGGGCCAGGGCTAGGGACCACCGACGTGGAAGGAGAAAGTGTCGGGAAGTGTCTGGGTGAGGGGTGTCCGGCCCTGGCAATGGGTGTCTCGCTCCAGGGGACATGTGGACAGCTGTGAGGCCAGGGGCTGGCCTAGCCAGGACTCACCACATTCAGTGTGTCCTGCGAGTTTGTAAGCGTCACAGAACAGAGCGTTCCACCCTCTGAATCCCTCTGAACGTAGACATCTCTCTCTGAAGTTCTATCTATTCCACCAAGTGAATAAAACTCTAGTGGTATAGACCGACAGTGTGTCCCCCAAATCCACGGGCAGGAAGCCTCGCCTGTAGAACCACTGGAGACGGGCGTTAAGAGGGTAACTTGTGTGTAAAGAGGCCACAGGCCGGGAGCCCTGGGCCTCTGAGGAAATACCAGGGCTCTCTGTCCCACAAGGACCCATGAGGGTGGCATCTGAAGGCAGGCAGTGGCCCTCCCAAGGCTCAGGTGGCTTGGAAGCCCCTTCTTAGATTTTAATCTCCAGAACTGGGAGGAAAGGCACGACTGTGGGCCCAGCGCCAGCCTGAGGAGCCCAGGGCAGTCAGGGGAGGGCAGGCAGGGGATGCTGTGGCCACAGCTCCCACAGAGGAAGACAGCCCCCAGCAAGAGCCCCAGCAGGTGGCAGGGCGCCATCCTGTCTTCAGACACTGCTCCCCGTCCTCTCTGGAGAAGCTCAGCCAACGGCAACTGCAGAGGGGAGCCGAGCCCGAGGGGCGGCTTCCCGGGGCTGGGGTCGGGTGGGGCTCCCTGTGTGGACCTGTGTCCCTGCAAGGAGTTGCCTAGGTCTGAACAGCAATGGCAGGAGGGCTTGGGCTGTCCTAGGGGCACTCTGAAACACCCATGAACCCAGCTCTGGGCTCACTGTGGCCTGGCCCAGACCTGCCCTAAAAAAAGCAGAAAGGTGACCTGCTGTGCCACAGAGCCCTGTGTGTGACACTTGGTGCCTTGGGGAGTCACACACCTGCACATGCAGACACGGGACCTGGAAAAGGCTGGGAACCAACCCCCACACGCACTGCTGAAGGGGACCTGCTTTCCACCAAAGCTGTCGTCTCCATGACATCCCCCATGGGCTGGAAAGGGCAACCCAGCTGTGTGTCTCCATGACATCCTCCATGGGGAGAGGAAGGGCACCCCAGCTGTGCGTCTCCATGACATCCCCCATGGGGAGAGGAAGGGCACCCCAGCTGTGCATCTCCATGACATCCTCCATGGGGAGAGGAAGGGCACCCCAGCTGTGTGTCTCCATGACATCCTCCATGGGGAGAGGAAGGGCACCCCAGCTGTGCGTCTCCATGACCTCCTCCATGGGGAGAGGAAGGGCACCCCAGCTGTGCGTCTCCATGACATCCTCCATGGGGAGAGGAAGGGCACCCCAGCTGTGCGTCTCCATGACATCCTCCATGGGGAGAGGAAGGGCACCCCAGCTGTGTGTCTCCATGACATCCTACATGGGGAGAGGAAGGGCACCCCAGCTGTGCGTCTCCATGACCTCCTCCATGGGGAGAGGAAGGGCACCCCAGCTGTGTGTCTCCATGACCTCCTCCATGGGGAGAGGAAGGGCACCCCAGCTGTGCATCTCCATGACCTCCTCCATGGGGAGAGGAAGGGCACCCCAGCTGTGTGTCTCCATGACATCCTCCATGGGGAGAGGAAGGGCACCCCAGCTGTGTGTCTCCATGACCTCCTCCATGGGGAGAGTAAGGGCACCCCAGCTGGCTTCTCCATGACCTCCTCCATGGGGAGAGTAAGGGCACCCCAGCTGTGTTTCTCCATGACCTCCTCCATGGGGAGAGGAAGGGCACCCCAGCTGTGCATCTCCATGACATCCCCCATAAGGAGAGGAAGGGCACCCCAACTGTGCATCTCCATGACCTCCTCCATGGGGAGAGGAAGGGCACCCCAGCTGTGTGTCTCCATGACCTCCTCCATGGGGAGAGGAAGGGCACCCCAGCTGTGTGTCTCCATGACATCCTCCATGGGGAGAGGAAGGGCACCCCAGCTGTGTGTCTCCATGACATCCTCCATGGGGAGAGGAAGGGCACCCCAGCTGTGTGTCTCCATGACATCCTCCATGGGGAGAGGAAGGACACCCCAGCTGTGTGTCTCCATGACATCCTCCATGGGGAGAGGAAGGGCACCCCAGCTGCGTTTCTCCATGACCTCCTCCATGGGGAGAGGAAGGGCACCCCAGCTGTGCATCTCCATGACATCCCCCATGGGGAGAGGAAGGGCACCCCAGCTGTGCATCTCCATGACCTCCTCCATGGGGAGAGGAAGGGCACCCCAGCTGTGTGTCTCCATGACATCCTCCATGGGGAGAGGAAGGGCACCCCAGCTGTGCATCTCCATGACATCCTCCATGCGGAGAGGAAGGGCACCCCAGCAGTGCATCTCCATGACCTCCTCCATGGGGAGAGGAAGGGCACCCCATCTGTGCATCTTCATGACATCCTCCATGGGGAGAGGAAGGGCACCCCAGCTGTGCGTCTCCATGACATCCTCCATGGGGAGAGGAAGGGCACCCCAGCTGTGCATCTCCATGACATCCTCCATGGGGAGAGGAAGGGCACCCCAGCTGTGCATCTCCATGACATCCTCCATGGGGAGAGGAAGGACACCCCAGCTGTGTGTCTCCATGACATCCCCCATGGGGAGAGGAAGGGCACCCCAGCTGTGCATCTCCATGACCTCCTCCATGGGGAGAGGAAGGGCACCCCAGCTGTGCGTCTCCATGACCTCCTCCATGGGGAGAGGAAGGGCACCCCAGATGTGCATCTCCATGACCTCCTCCATGGGGAGAGGAAGGACACCCCAGCTGTGCGTCTCCATGACATCCCCCATGGGGAGAGGAAGGGCACCCCAGATGTGCATCTCCATGACCTCCTCCATGGGGAGAGGAAGGACACCCCAGCTGTGCGTCTCCATGACATCCCCCATGGGGAGAGGAAGGGCACCCCAGCTGTGCGTCTCCATGACATCCCCCATGGGGAGAGGAAGGGCACCCCAGCTGTGCGTCTCCATGACCTCCTCCATGGGGAGAGGAAGGGCACCCCAGATGTGCGTCTCCATGACATCCTCCATGGGGAGAGGAAGGACACCCCAGCTGTGTGTCTCCATGACATCCCCCATGGGGAGAGGAAGGGCACCCCAGCTGTGCGTCTCCATGACATCCTCAATGGGGAGAGGAAGGGCACCCCAGCTGTGTGTCTCCATGACATCCCCCATGGGGAGAGGAAGGGCTCCCCAGCTGTGCATCTCCATGACATCCTCCATGGGGAGAGGAAGGGCACCCCAGCTGTGTGTCTCCATGACATCCTCCATGGGGAGAGGAAGGACACCCCAGCTGTGCGTCTCCATGACCTCCTCCATGGGGAGAGGAAGGGCACCCCAGCTGTGTGTCTCCATGACCTCCTCCATGGGGAGAGGAAGGGCACCCCAGCTGTGTGTCTCCATGACCTCCTCCATGGGGAGAGGAAGGGCACCCCAGCTGTGTGTCTCCATGACATCCCCCATGGGGAGAGGAAGGGCTCCCCAGCTGTGCATCTCCATGACATCCTCCATGGGGAGAGGAAGGGCACCCCAGCTGTGTGTCTCCATGACATCCTCCATGGGGAGAGGAAGGACACCCCAGCTGTGCGTCTCCATGACCTCCTCCATGGGGAGAGGAAGGGCACCCCAGCTGTGTGTCTCCATGACCTCCTTCATGGGGAGAGGAAGGGCACCCCAGCTGTGTCTCCATGACCTCCTCATGGGGAGAGGAAGGGCACCCCAGCTGTGTGTCTCCATGACATGCTCCATGGGGAGAGGAAGTGCTCCCCAGCTGTGCATCTCCATGGCATCCTCCATGGGGAGAGGAAGGGCACCCCAGCTGTGCGTCTCCATGACCTCCTCCATGGGGAGAGGAAGGGCACCGCAGCTGTGCATCTCCATGACATTCTCCATGGGGAGAGGAAGGGCACCCCAGCTGTGCGTCTCCATGACTCCTCCATGGGGAGAGGAAGGGCACCCCAGCTGTGCGTCTCCATGACATTCTCCATGGGGAGAGGAAGGGCACCCCAGCTGTGCATCTCCATGACATTCTCCATGGGGAGAGGAAGGGCACCCCAGCTGTGCGTCTCCATGACATCCTCCATGGGGAGAGGAAGGGCACCCCAGCTGTGCGTCTCCATGACATTCTCCATGGGGAGAGGAAGGGCACCCCAGCTGTGCGTCTCCATGACCTCCTCCATGGGGAGAGGAAGGGCACCCCAGCTGTGTGTCTCCATGACCTCCCCCATGGGGAGAGGAAGGGCACCCCAGCTGTGCGTCTCCATGACCTCCTCCATGGGGAGAGGAAGGGCACCCCAGCTGTGTGTCTCCATGACCTCCTCCATGGGGAGAGGAAGGGCACCCCAGCTGTGTCTCCATGACCTCCTCATGGGGAGAGGAAGGGCACCCCAGCTGTGTGTCTCCATGACATCCTCCATGGGGAGAGGAAGTGCTCCCCAGCTGTGCATCTCCATGGCATCCTCCATGGGGAGAGGAAGGGCACCCCAGCTGTGCGTCTCCATGACCTCCTCCATGGGGAGAGGAAGGGCACCCCAGCTGTGCGTCTCCATGACCTCCTCCATGGGGAGAGGAAGGGCACCCCAGCTGTGTGTCTCCATGACATCCCCCATGGGGAGAGGAAGGGCACCCCAGCTGTGCGTCTCCATGACATTCTCCATGGGGAGAGGAAGGGCACCCCAGCTGTGCGTCTCCATGACCTCCTCCATGGGGAGAGGAAGGGCACCCCAGCTGTGCGTCTCCATGACCTCCTCCATGGGGAGAGGAAGGGCACCCCAGCTGTGTGTCTCCATGACATCCCCCATGGGGAGAGGAAGGGCACCCCAGATGTGCATCTCCATGACATTCTCCATGGGGAGAGGAAGGGCACCCCAACTGTGCATCTCCATGACCTCCTCCATGGGGAGAGGAAGGGCACCCCAGCTGTGCGTCTCCATGACATCCTCCATGGGGAGAGGAAGGGCACCCCAGCTGTGTGTCTCCATGACATCCCCCATGGGGAGAGGAAGGGCACCCCAGCTGTGTGTCTCCATGACCTCCTCCATGGGTAGAGGAAGGACACCCCAGCTGTGCGTCTCCATGACATCCTCCATGGGGAGAGGAAGGGCACCCCAGCTGTGCATCTCCATGACCTCCTTCATGGGGAGAGGAAGGACACCCCAGCTGTGCGTCTCCATGACATCCTCCATGGGGAGAGGAAGGGCACCCCAGCTGTGCGTCTCCATGACATCCTCCATGGGGAGAGGAAGGGCACCCCAGCTGTGCGTCTCCATGACATCCTCCATGGGGAGAGGAAGGGCACCCCAGCTGTGTGTCTCCATGACATCCTCCATGGGGAGAGGAAGGGCACCCCAGCTGTGCGTCTCCATGACATCCTCCATGGGGAGAGGAAGGGCACCCCAGCTGTGTGTCTGCATGACATCCTCCATGGGGAGAGGAAGGGCACCCCAGCTGTGCGTCTCCATGACATCCTCCATGGGGAGAGGAAGGACACCCCAGCTGTGCGTCTCCATGACATCCCCCATGGAGAGAGGAAGGGCACCCCAGCTGTGCGTCTCCATGACATCCTCCATGGGGAGAGGAAGGGCACCCCAGCTGTGCGTCTCCATGACCTCCTCCATGGGGAGAGGTAGGGCACCCCAGCTGTGCGTCTCCATGACATCCTCCATGGGGAGAGGAAGGGCACCCCAGCTGTGTGTCTCCATGACATCCTCCATGGGGAGAGGAAGGGCACCCCAGCTGTGCGTCTCCATGACATCCTCCATGGGGAGAGGAAGGGCACCCCAGCTGTGCGTCTCCATGACATCCTCCATGGGGAGAGGAAGGGCACCCCAGCTGTGTGTCTCCATGACCTCCTCCATGGGGAGAGGAAGGGCACCCCAGCTCTGTGTCTCATGACCTCCTCCATGGGGCAGCGAGGGGTGGAAGCAGCCAGCAGACCCTTGTTGCTCTTCCGGACGTGCTTGTCCTGAGGTGATGAGGTCCATGAGTGGCCAGAAGGGAGGAGGGCTTCTGAGAGGAGGCAGGATCTGATTATAGAAGGGCCTTGTGTGTGCTCTTGGTGATGTCTTCGAGCAGGTGGGTCTGCACAAATTCTGGTGGGGACGCAGGGGTGCTGAGCTGTGTTTTGTCATTAACTACTCTGGCTGACCGCATGCTCTCCGCAGGTCCTTTGTGGCTCCCTGAGAGAAGCTCTGCCTACGTCCAGGAGCAGTTAGGCAGGGGAGGGTCATTCTCTCAGTCTGTTATCTTTGGCAAACTTCAGGTTGACCTAGATCCGTGACTTAAGTGACGCATCCCTCCTTTCCCTTCCTCTGTACCCCCACATCTGGCCCATGGTCAGGGCTCAGAATGCATCTCTAAGGGAAGCAGGAACTTTATTCACGTGTCAGCACCAGGTCAGGAACCAGTGGAAGACCCAGGGCCCAGGAGCCCATCTCTTGCCATCTAGAACACGGCCTCCCATCGCTCAGCCCGCTGTGGCAGCGGCCTTTCATCACTGTGACCAGAATTCCAAGGCGAGCAGCACAGGGAGCCAAGTGTCCTCTGTCTCACAGTCTCTGAGGTCTCAGTCCACAGGCAGCTGACTCCACTGCTCTGAGCTGGGAGTGTGTGTGGAGGAAAGCAGCTCAGAAGATGAGGGAGTCAGTAGTACCACCTCCTGCAGCCCTACCCCACCTGCCTCCGTTGGCACCCTGCTGACCATTCAGTGATCAGTCCTCATCCTGTGGTCATCAGCCTTTGAACCTTGCATTGCCTCACCCATGAGCTCTGGGGCTCCTCACATCTAAACCACAGTGCTGCTGTACCAAGGCGCCGTTTACGGGCAGCATAAGCAATGCCTGCTTACTGCTCGTGGTTCTGGATGCTGGGGAACCCAAAGGCCAGGTGTCCTTGGAGCTAGTGTCTGGTGAGGGCTCCCTTCCTGGTGTGCAGATGGCCCTGCATGTGGAAGAGGGCTGGTCTCTCCTCTTGGTAAGGGGCACTGACTCCTGACGGATGCTCCATCCTTCCCCACTTAACCTCCCAGAGGACCTGACTCCCTGCAGCATCAAGTTAGTGCCACAAGATCCAAATTCTGAAAGAACACAGACTCAGTCCACAGCACACACGTGCATACATGTGACGTCTAACAAGTGTACATATATGTGTACAAATATGGTTTATAATATTAGGTTTATAATATTAGGTTCTTTTGTAGATGGAGATGAAGAACTTTAAGATCTAGCAGCAAAGAGAATAGCAGAGAGACTCTGAGGGCATGTGTTGGAGTAAATGGACACACGGAGATTCTGCCTCCCTGGTTGGAGGACAGCCATGCAGGCAGAGGATGCGGGATCACAGGGAATCAGAACTCACAGCATGATTCAGTTTGCTGGGATTTGGAACAAAAAGAAATATGGCCGGCTGGCACGTGGCATCACAGCGTCAGAGCTGTGAGTGCCAGGATGGGCCACAGGGCTTGCTATGGTGGACACAGCCAGGGAGGACCAGAGATGACCCAGCTCAGTGTGCGACGGTGGCACGGCTTTCCATGGCCACAAGGAGGGAGAGCAGCAGAGGTGACCCTAGCAGGAAATGGGAAAGAGAAGGCAGGGGACATCTGGTAGGAGCAGTGACCTGAAGCAGTCCCATCCATTATCTCCATTAATCCTCGTACTGTCGGGAGATGGGATTCGATCCTTGTCTGTCGGGGAGGGAGGGGACGGAGCAGCCTCGGTGCCGCTCGGAGTGGGATCTGCAGCTGGAGCGGAGCCAGGCACTCTTCCTTCCCACTGTGCTCGGATACGTGAGCAGCATGGGATGTGTGTGTGGAAGCTTCCAGAGCCATTTGGCATTGAGGCAACATTCAAGGGCATGATCATTTTACACAACTATTTCCGTGGTACTTCTAAAGCAGACGGGATAAAGCGACTTAACTGGGTTTTTTAAAACCTCATTCTCCACCAGCACGTCATTTTGGAAGCAGTGAGTGACCCACTTGCTGAGGCTGGTCACTAGCCTCCAGTCACATGGAGGTGCGGAGCTGGTTACGAGGCGGCAATGAGGGACCCCCACACCTTCCTAGTAGCTAGGTGCTCCACAGAACACTCCTAGAAGCGAGGCGCTCTGGGAGGCGGTATCAAAGCGCCCTTTCTTTCCACCTTGTGAATGCATGTGTGCCCTCCCCCACAGGCTCATTTACATAATTATATTTTACTCAGGCTAATAATTAAGTGGGTCTGAATTCCTTGGGCAGCAGGGAGACACAGGGAGGGAGGACGCTCTGACCAGCAAGCACCGAGCTGGACGGCACAGCAGGAAGAGGAGGGCGTCCTGTGCTGGAAGCTGATGGGACAGAAGAGGGAGCGACTCTCACCCAAGAGTCTCCTCACGGGGCTCCCAAGTGGCCTTGACCCCTCCCATGGGTCACGCATCACACTGCCAGGGTGTCCCAACATGTTCCCATGATTGCTTGACACTGATGTCGAACAGTGATTCTCATTACCCCTCTATCTATTTTTTATGATGAAAAATTCATGAATAAATTTCACAAGGTATAGCTTGGTTGAAATGTGGAAAATTCGACCTTAAAATAATACGTTTTGTATTTCCATCAAAGGTGATTCTTCCTTATCTACTACAATCCCACATGGGTAGATCTCTCACTTCATGTGCAAATGATCATTCTACTCATCTCCCTGGCTCTTTATGGTAAAACATATGGAAAGGAGATTTCTGTATTATGGGGGAGGATTATTTCATCATTTCCACACTTTTTTACATTTTTTTCCTTGTTAACAATGACGGGGAACATCATTGATGATTTGGAGTTCAAAAAATAAAACAGTTCCATCCAAAGTAGGCGTGTACATGAATCCAATGTATGTGAGCTAACTCGGAATTGAAAATGGACTTTATATCAAACTCCGTATTGTATTTTATAAGTCTATTTCTACCATTTTGGAATTCCCATCTGATATTCTCCCAAATCTCACCCTTTATCAATATCCATTAGATGGGATCATGGATGAATCTTTAAGCCAGACGTTGACAGCAGGTCAGGCTCAGTGGCAGGGGAGTTTGGGGTACTTTATGGAGCCCCTCTTCTTGGTCCTTGTTTTGGCCAGATTTTTCTCTGCTGTGACAAAGGACCTGACAAGAATCGTTTTAGAAGAGGAAAGGTTTATTTGGGGGCTCGTGGTTTCAGAGGTCTGTCCATAGATGGCCACCTCCACTGATGTGGGCGGACCGTCATGGCGGAAGGGTGTGGTCAAGGAGAGCAGCAGGGAACATGGCACCAGGATTCAGAGAGAGAGAGAGAGAGCTCTCCTCACAATAAAGTATACACCCCTCCTCCAGCCACACCACCTGTGTACAGTCTCCGCCCAGTGAACCTCGGGGGGCCGTCCCCCCCGGGACCCCTGGCTGCACAGGTGGCAGCCGTCCCACTTCCGTCTCGTCCTCGCAGCTCAGGTGCACATCCCTACTGGGGGGAGAGAGTCAGAAGGCCTCACAGGCCGTTTCTACTGACCTGCCCCGGGCCTTGGGCCACACTGGGCCTCATCCTTCCAACTCCTCTTCCCCTCAAGCAGACGGGTGGCGCCTTCTCCTGTTAAGACCCGGGTCTGTGCTCCACCTGTTGGAGGCCTTGAGATTTCCCCTCCAGGAATCAGTCTTCCTGTGTCAAATGAAGGACAGACTTGTGCCAAACAGGCCTCCTGTGCAGGTGACCAGAGTCCCAGGGCAGCGCACCTGGCCAGGGCCACCTAGCAGCAGCCATGGGGTTGTGACCTTGGGCACTGTCGGCCCCTCCTCAGACCGTCTCTACGGCTCATGCCTCTCAAACCACCCTCCCAGCGTGAGGCTTCTCAAGGCTATCTGCACCCATTTTGTTCAGACTTTTCCTGGTTCACAGTCTCCCACATGGGTTCCTGGTCACCTGTAGGCAGGAGAGCACCCTCTCTGTGCCAAGACACCCTTTTTCTTCCACCTGGCCTGCCCCATGTTGTCCCCTTCCTCCAACCTGCCTGCCTCCACGCCTGCTGCTAGCCGTCTGCAGTGTCCTCACAGGTTCACCAACAAACACAGGCCCTGAGCAGCAGGCCAGAGTGACGCCCTCAGGCCTGACCTGCTCCACTCACCTTGATGCTCTCAGCACTCCCACTGCACCTGGGCTTAAGCAAGATCCAGAGAGCCCTTTGGGAGCAGAGGCTCCTGTCCCCCAGCACAGCTGGTGTCAATGTTGAATCCTGCCACAGGAGGAAGGGAGCTCCTGAGAGAGCTGCAGGCTTCCTGGGGCCCAGTGGACAAGCATTCCCAGGCAGAGCAGCTCTTTTGAAATGACCATGGGCAGTGACATGGGAGCTCACAGCCGCATTCCACCATGTGATGTCTCTGAGCTTTGCTGAGTTCCCCCTGGAGAACTCCATTGTTGACCCCCAGAATGGGAGTGGTGCCCCCCTCTTGGAGCTCCATGGAGCACTCCTCATGGAGCTGCAGGGAGCCCTCCTCATGGAGACGCAGGGAGCCCTCCTCATGGAGACGCAGGGAGCCCTCCTCATGGAGACGCAGGGAGCCCTCCTCATGGAGACGCAGGGAACCCTCCTCATGGAGCCGCAGGGAGCCCTCCTCATGGAGCCGCAGGGAGCCCTCCTCATGGAGACGCAGGGAGCCCTCCTCATGGAGACGCAGGGAGCCCTCCTCATGGAGACGCAGGGAGCCCTCCTCATGGAGCCGCAGGGAGCCCTCCTCATGGAGACGCAGGGAGCCCTCCTCATGGAGACGCAGGGAGCCCTCCTCATGGAGACGCAGGGAGCCCTCCTCATGGAGCTGCAGGGAGCCCTCCTCATGGAGACGCAGGGAGCCCTCCTCATGGAGACGCAGGGAGCCCTCCTCATGGAGACGCAGGGAGCCCTCCTCATGGAGACGCAGGGAGCCCTCCTCATGGAGACGCAGGGAGCCCTCCTCATGGAGCCGCAGGGAGCCCTCCTCATGGAGACGCAGGGAGCCCTCCTCATGGAGACGCAGGGAGCCCTCCTCATGGAGCCGCAGGGAGCCCTCCTCATGGAGACGCAGGGAGCCCTCCTCATGGAGCCGCAGGGAGCCCTCCTCATGGAGACGCAGGGAGCCCTCCTCATGGAGACGCAGGGAGCCCTCCTCATGGAGCCGCAGGGAGCCCTCCTCATGGAGACGCAGGGAGCCCTCCTCATGGAGACGCAGGGAGCCCTCCTCATGGAGACGCAGGGAGCCCTCCTCATGGAGCTGCAGGGAGCCCTCCTCATGGAGACGCAGGGAGCCCTCCTCATGGAGACGCAGGGAGCCCTCCTCATGGAGCTGCAGGGAGCCCTCCTCATGGAGCTGCAGGGAGCCCTCCTCATGGAGCTGCAGGGAGCCCTCCTCATGGAGACGCAGGGAGCCCTCCTCATGGAGACGCAGGGAGCCCTCCTCATGGAGACGCAGGGAGCCCTCCTCATGGAGCTGCAGGGAGCCCTCCTCATGGAGACGCAGGGAGCCCTCCTCATGGAGACGCAGGGAGCCCTCCTCATGGAGACGCAGGGAGCCCTCCTCATGGAGCTGCAGGGAGCCCTCCTCATGGAGCTGCAGGGAGCCCTCCTCATGGAGACGCTGGGAGACCTCCTCATGGAGACGCAGGGAGCCCTCCTCATGGAGACGCAGGGAGCCCTCCTCATGGAGCTGCAGGGAGCCCTCCTCATGGAGACGCAGGGAGCCCTCCTCATGGAGACGCAGGGAGCCCTCCTCATGGAGCTGCAGGGAGACCTCCTCATGGAGCTGCAGGGAGCCCTCCTCATGGAGACGCAGGGAGCCCTCCTCATGGAGACGCAGGGAGCCCTCCTCATGGAGACGCAGGGAGCCCTCCTCATGGAGACGCAGGGAGCCCTCCTCATGGAGCTGCAGGGAGCCCTCCTCATGGAGCTGCAGGGAGCCCTCCTCATGGAGACGCAGGGAGCCCTCCTCATGGAGACGCAGGGAGCCCTCCTCATGGAGCTGCAGGGAGCCCTCCTCATGGAGACGCAGGGAGCCCTCCTCATGGAGACCCAGGGAGCCCTCCTCATGGAGACGCTGGGAGCCCTCCTCATGGAGACGCAGGGAGCCCTCCTCATGGAGCTGCAGGGAGCCCTCCTCATGGAGACGCAGGGAGCCCTCCTCATGGAGACGCAGGGAGCCCTCCTCATGGAGACGCAGGGAGCCCTCCTCATGGAGACCCAGGGAGCCCTCCTCATGGAGACGCAGGGAGCCCTCCTCATGGAGACGCAGGGAGCCCTCCTCATGGAGACTCAGGGAGCCCTCCTCATGGAGACGCAGGGAGCCCTCCTCATGGAGCTGCAGGGAGCCCTCCTCATGGAGCTGCAGGGAGCCCTCCTCATGGAGACGCAGGGAGCCCTCCTCATGGAGCTGCAGGGAACCCTCCTCATGGAGCTGCAGGGAGCCCTCCTCATGGAGACGCAGGGAGCCCTCCTCATGGAGACGCAGGGGTCCTCCTCATGGAGACGCAGGGAGCCCTCCTCATGGAGCTGCAGGGAGCCCTCCTCATGGAGACGCAGGGAGCCCTCCTCATGGAGCTGCAGGGAGCCCTCCTCATGGAGACGCAGGGAGCCCTCCTCATGGAGACGCAGGGGTCCTCCTCATGGAGCTGCAGGGAGCCCTCCTCATGGAGCTGCAGGGAGCCCTCCTCATGGAGACGCAGGGAGCCCTCCTCATGGAGCTGCAGGGAGCCCTCCTCATGGAGCTGCAGGGAGCCCTCCTCATGGAGACGCAGGGAGCCCTCCTCATGGAGCTGCAGGGAGCCCTCCTCATGGAGCTGCAGGGAGCCCTCCTCATGGAGACGCAGGGAGCCCTCCTCATGGAGCTGCAGGGAACCCTCCTCATGGAGCTGCAGGGAGCCCTCCTCATGGAGACGCAGGGAGCCCTCCTCATGGAGCTGCAGGGAGCCCTCCTCATGGAGACGCAGGGAGACCTCCTCATGGAGACGCAGGGAGCCCTCCTCATGGAGACGCAGGGAGCCCTCCTCATGGAGCTGCAGGGAGCCCTCCTCATGGAGACGCAGGGAGACCTCCTCATGGAGACGCAGGGAGCCCTCCTCATGGAGACTCAGGGAGCCCTCCTCATGGAGCTGCAGGGAGCCCTCCTCATGGAGCTGCAGGGAGCCCTCCTCATGGAGACGCAGGGAGCCCTCCTCATGGAGACGCAGGGAGCCCTCCTCATGGAGACGCAGGGAGACCTCCTCATGGAGCTGCAGGGAGCCCTCCTCATGGAGACGCAGGGAGACCTCCTCATGGAGACGCAGGGAACCCTCCTCATGGAGACGCAGGGAGCCCTCCTCATGGAGCTGCAGGGAGACCTCCTCATGGAGACGCAGGGAGCCCTCCTCATGGAGACGCTGGGAGCCCTCCTCATGGAGACGCAGGGAGACCTCCTCATGGAGACGCAGGGAGCCCTCCTCATGGAGACGCAGGGAGCCCTCCTCATGGAGACGCAGGGAGACCTCCTCATGGAGACGCAGGGAGCCCTCCTCATGGAGACGCAGGGAGCCCTCCTCATGGAGACGCAGGGAGCCCTCCTCATGGAGACGCAGGGAGCCCTCCTCATGGAGACGCTGGGAGCCCTCCTCATGGAGACGCAGGGAGCCCTCCTCATGGAGACGCAGGGAGCCCTCCTCATGGAGACGCAGGGAGCCCTCCTCATGGAGCCGCAGGGAGCCCTCCTCATGGAGCTGCAGGGAGCCCTCCTCATGGAGCTGCAGGGAACCCTCCTCATGGAGCTGCAGGGAGCCCTCCTCATGGAGCTGCAGGGAGCCCTCCTCATGGAGACGCAGGGAACCCTCCTCATGGAGCTGCAGGGAGCCCTCCTCATGGAGCTGCAGGGAACCCTCCTCATGGAGACGCAGGGAGCCCTCCTCATGGAGACACAGGGAGCCCTCCTCATGGAGACGCAGGGAGCCCTCCTCATGGAGCTGCAGGGAGACCTCCTCATGGAGACGCAGGGAGCCCTCCTCATGGAGCTGCAGGGAGCCCTCCTCATGGAGACGCAGGGAGCCCTCCTCATGGAGACGCAGGGAGCCCTCCTCATGGAGCCGCAGGGAGCCCTCCTCATGGAGACGCAGGGAGCCCTCCTCATGGAGCTGCAGGGAGCCCTCCTCATGGAGACGCAGGGAGCCCTCCTCATGGAGCTGCAGGGAACCCTCCTCATGGAGCTGCAGGGAGCCCTCCTCATGGAGACGCAGGGGTCCTCCTCATGGAGACGCAGGGAGCCCTCCTCATGGAGCTGCAGGGAGCCCTCCTCATGGAGACGCAGGGAGCCCTCCTCATGGAGACGCAGGGAGCCCTCCTCATGGAGCCGCAGGGAGCCCTCCTCATGGAGACGCAGGGAGCCCTCCTCATGGAGCTGCAGGGAGCCCTCCTCATGGAGACGCAGGGAGCCCTCCTCATGGAGCTGCAGGGAGCCCTCCTCATGGAGCTGCAGGGAGCCCTCCTCATGGAGACGCAGGGGTCCTCCTCATGGAGACGCAGGGAGCCCTCCTCATGGAGCTGCAGGGAGCCCTCCTCATGGAGACGCAGGGAGCCCTCCTCATGGAGACGCAGGGAGCCCTCCTCATGGAGACCCAGGGAGCCCTCCTCATGGAGACGCAGGGGTCCTCCTCATGGAGACGCAGGGAGCCCTCCTCATGGAGACGCAGGGAGCCCTCCTCATGGAGACGCAGGGAGCCCTCCTCATGGAGCTGCAGGGAGACCTCCTCATGGAGCTGCAGGGAGCCCTCCTCATGGAGCTGCAGGGAGCCCTCCTCATGGAGACGCAGGGAGCCCTCCTCATGGAGACGCAGGGAGCCCTCCTCATGGAGACGCAGGGAGCCCTCCTCATGGAGCTGCAGGGAGCCCTCCTCATGGAGACGCAGGGAGCCCTCCTCATGGAGCTGCAGGGAGCCCTCCTCATGGAGCTGCAGGGAGACCTCCTCATGGAGACGCATGGAGCTGCAGGGAGCCCTCCTCATGGAGACGCAGGGAGACCTCCTCATGGAGCTGCAGGGAGCCCTCCTCATGGAGACGCAGGGAGCCCTCCTCATGGAGACGCAGGGAGCCCTCCTCATGGAGACGCAGGGAGCCCTCCTCATGGAGACGGGAGCCCTCCCTGGGATGACCTTCAAGGAATTTTAGAAGGACCTTGAAACACAGGGAGGCTGCTGAGCTCTGGGCCACCTCTGCAGCTGCTGACCACCCAGCATCCTATGCTGGGCTGTGTTCTGTCTTGGCCACCATGCAGCCCGCCTGCCCTCCAGCCCTTGGAGGACCGCTGAGCTCACCAGGCCTCAGGTACCCACTCAACCTCTCACATCCGTAGTGTTTTGTTTCCTCCTGGTGCCTCTTGATGATGGCAGATCCGACCACTCCCAGACACCCCCGTCACCACGTCTGGAGCCGAGTACATCCATTGCTTGGTACCCACTTCAGCCTGCTCCTCCTGTTTCCCATTATCTGTTGGATGATCGCCACGACCCTGTGACATGTGCACCCTTCCCTCCAGCATCTCCAGGGGAAGGAGGCTGCACTGGAAGTTGAGGGTCTGCATGAGGACCTACGGGGAAGGGTCTGCATGAGGACCTACGGGGTGAGATCCCCGCTCTCATGGGCCGGAGCTCCACCTGCTGCTCTCTGCACCTGCTGTCTAGGAACCACTGCCAGGTGCTGCTCTGCACCTGCCCTCTGGCCTGCCGTGGTTCCTCCTGCATGCTCTGGACGCTGCTGGACAGGTCTCTTTGGGCCTAGGGACTCTCTTATTGTACTCATAATGGTGGTCACGTCTTGAATGTACTCTTTCATGTACATAATCTCATTTAATTATGATGAATACTTTAAACTAAATGCCAACATTTTCATTAAAAAAAACCACTAAATTTAGCTACCAAGGTTTTATAGAATGATAGGCAGGAATTTGAACCCAAGCCCTAGGCTTCCAACCTTCACTCCTCGTGTTGAAGCTCCCCTCCTCTCAGTGTCCCCTGCGTTTGTTCTGGGATCTGGCACATAAGAAGAGCTTTGAAAGCCAAGTTGCAGTTGATTCTGTCCCCTGTGCCCTGGAGCAGTGCTGAGAGTCACTGCCTTGACCTGCACCTCAGCACTGACCTTTTATGGCCTCTGGCTCTGGTGGTCTGCAGCTGGCTGGGAGCCTGTGGCCACACAGGTGTGGTGCACACCAGGACACTCTCCGTCCCCAGGTCCCATGCTGGTTCCACAAGGAGCCAGAGCTCAGTCTGTCCAAGCCAGACGGATCAGAACTGTGTGCTTTTGCCTGCTCTGCAGGTCACTGTGACTTGGGTGTAGAGGGCTGGGCTGCGACCTTGCGTCGTCGTCTGTGATCTCTGCATAAAGTCATTCACAAAGCATGGTTCTCGGGAGCGAGTGTCGCTGTGGACTTGGGGTGAGGACTGGGAGTGCTCAGGGCATGAGCTTCTTCTCATGTTGTGGAGCTCTGCATAGATGACCATAAACGAGAAGAGGCCAGGCCTGGGCATTCAGGGCTGTGGGCCAGGACCGGGACTCCTGGAGGCAGAGACGCTGGGCCTCAGGACAGCCATCCAGTTGGGCGGGCATGCCACAGGAGCCCACTGATAGCACGGGAACAGGGCTCAACTCACACGTGGCTCTGGGGCAAGCATGGGCTTCAGCCCTTGAGTCTGGGCTCAGCCTCCCGCCCTGAGTCCCAGCTCAGCAAGCTCACCCTCCTTCGCCACAAATTTTTCACGTGAGGAGTGTGGACACTAGGACTCTTCTTGTAGAACTGCCACAGAGGTGGACTGCGCGGGGTCCACCAGCTCATGGCACAGGCTTGCAGGATAGGCAGGGTGTGCCCATCCTCCCGCAGCTCTGGCCCCCACACAGCCTTCCAGACCTTCCAAGCTCCATAACAAGGTGGCCGTTTCCGTGCCCATCTCCAGTCAGCCACAGGGGCACGGGCCTCTTCTGAGCTACCTACCAGGCTCCTGGGCTGAGAGCTGGGTCAGCTGCCTGGATGAGAGGGTGGTGCAGGGAGCAGGAGCAGCAGAAGGGGCTGCCAACCCCAGTGCCCTTGCATGGCATCATCCCACCAGCTGTGTGACGGCTCGCGCTCCTCCAGTAGGTCACCTGCAGTGCAGAAGCCACGCATTTCTCTGCTCTTGTGCCAAGGTGACCCTCATCTTGCAATCCACCTGTGCCTGGGCTTTGCTCATCCTGACCCTTCTCCTGGGCGTCGAGTGAAAGGCAGCCTGAGGCCCAGAGCTGAGAGACTGTGGGTGCTCCCACCTCTGCCACAGAAGCACCTGCTTCCTGCCCAACCTGAGCCCTCCTAAATGCTGACGGAGGACTGCTCAGGGGACAGCAATCCCTGGACCAGTCCCATGGGAGTCGCACCTGGTCATTTAGAGAAGGCTTCAGGTGAACTCCCTTCCCCAAGAGCAGCCATCCTTCTCCACGATCCTTCTCTAAGCCTAGTTCCAATGTGTTTTATATTTGAAATTTTTGCCTGTGTTTTTCATCCTGCCTTTTGGGGAAAAATCATTCTATTTGTCTACTTTGTGCTACTGTCTTCCTCCTTTGAAGAGCTAGATTGTTTGCTGCCTGCAATGTACGTGCTGGTGGCCTGTGCAATGCTCCTAGAACTAAACTCTGTCCTAAAACCATCTATGAAGGAAGAATGATCCATGTTCAAAAAGCGTCTTTAGTTGGACTTGGGTGGAATTCATTTGGTCACCCTGGTTGGCTAGAAAATTCAGATCAGCAACCACGTGGGGCACTCAAGCCCCACATGTGGCCGCAGCTTCCACAGTGCGTGAGCAAGTGCCCGGCTGCTAGGCAGGCACCGCGGGCACCGGGGCGTCTTAGGCCTCAGGGAGTCAGAGGCGGGACCCAGCCGGCCCGGCAGCCGTTCATTCACTATTTTGCCTCAAAGCTGGTGCTTCACTTATGTACTCCACAGCATTCAGTCAGTGCCTACTATGTGCCAGACACCCCCTAGGTGCTGTGATTCGTTGGTGGAGAGGACCCCACCTTGCGGAGCTCCAGCTGAGGGTGGCTCAGGGGGCACCAGGGGTGACCGTGGCTCATGGATTTCCCGCCTCCAGCTTGGACTTAGCAGATACCCTCATCACAATCATCCTTTATGGCAACATTCGATATTATGCTTTATCTCCTTCCAGTTTCCTTTTGGACTTTTACAACTTTTTTCCTAAGGAAAGGAGGAGCATTCTTTCCAGATGGTTCTATAGCTGGTGAGATGCCCGGCATGGTTTCCTGAGGCAGGTTCAGCCTTGCCCCTCACAGCAGGCATGAGGGGTCATTGGACATTGTCAACGTGCGCTCGGTTCTGGTATCTTCCCCCTGCCCTGTTGATGTGTGGTGACCACTGCTGGGAGGAGGCTGTGTCTCCAGCTCTGTGGCTGCCTAAAGGGTCACCTCTCAGCCCCTCCCCACAGCAAGGGTCAAGGACAATCCCATTATACCTGACATGGAGAGAGACTGTGCATAGCCCTCCAAGGGTCTTGCTGATAGTCCTCTTAGTTCCACTCAATGATTCTGTTCTACTTCACATCAGCAGCTGATGCAGTTATACTCCTAGTTCAGAACACTCCTTCTTCATTTCTGGTTAGAGATTGTAATCAGATTTATAATGCAAATGAGCACAAGTATCAAAAGACGAGTGTGTAAGTCCTTTAGAAATGCAGCTTTCTGTTCTGCTTTCATGGTTCCAAGTCCAATAAAACAAGAAGAAGTCGTCAGAAGCCATGTTGGAGGGGCTGGGATGCAGCGCCGTGGTAGAGGGCTCACTTGGCATGTGGGAGGCCCCGGGCTCACTCTCCGGCACAGGAGGGAAGGGAAGACGCTGTCAGCTGCAGATTCTCCTGGAGGCTGTGGCAGGGCTGAGTTGCTGAGGCAGGATGTGATGGTGCTTTGGGGAAGTGACCTGAATCTGTGGAGCTAGTGAACAAATAAGTTTGTCTCAGAAGAGCAGACTGGAATTCCAGAAAAGAGCATTTTAGCCAAATACCACGGATAGTTCTTGAGAGCAGAGAATTTGAAAATTTATCAGCACTTCTCTAGAGAAATGCTAAGAACACTATCCCAGAATAGATTACAAAGACAAAACAGAACTAATAAGCTTCTTTCCTCACTGGATCAGAAGCCAGTCTGGTACCAGGTGAACACTGGGTCTGAAGGTCCCGTCAGTGAGCACACTCTGCAGATGGGAAGATCTCCATCATGCCATAGAGCCACAAGCAGACAGAGAACCTAGGGACGCGTCTTATAGGAAATTTAAATCCATCAGAGTCTGGGTGTAATGCAATAAAAACGATTCTCCAGGAAATGAGCTTCTTTAAAATAGAAATAAACATGAGGATAGAAAGTAAAAAGAAAAAAAAAAATCCAAACTACCGTGCCCAGAGCAGAGGGCTTAGTTTGAAGCCCAGAGTGAGATCTTGTGAAATTGGAAGGACTGGAACTTGGGAGGTAGTCAGAAGCCACAGTCTTGGCATTCAATTCCTGTAGACATTATGCCTACTCAGTATACCCATGACTCCTACTTGGGATGCAGTAAAAACTATTAGTTATCACATACTACCAATGCTGAACACGTACTTTAAATTTCAAAGTCTCATTCACAAATGTTATTCCATTTGATTCTCAGGAAATTTTTGTCCAGATTTATTCCTCTGGCATCCACTGTATGGATGAGGTCTGCAGGCACCAAGGGAGACAGTCATTTGCATGGGCCATGTGTCAATCAAGGAGCAGCCAGGTGTGAAAACCTGGTTTATTAGAATTCCTGCCCCTCTGGACAGTGTGCTTTCTGTGCTAGTTGGTGGGTTGAGGCTGTAGGGCAGGAGGGGACTCGTCGGGGGAGTGAGGTAGCGCTGGAGGCTGAGCAGGTGTGCATGGGGCCTGGAGCCTGTGGGGCCTTCCCTGCTCTGCGGCGTCCAGGACCACGTGTCGCAGTTGCAGGAGGCGGTGACTGCTCCAGCAGCTCACAGGCCAGGTTCTGCCATCGTGGAACCCAGTCAGTGCTGCTGGATCTTTTTCTTTCTTTTTTTTTCATATAGAAGACAGTAGAGCTAAGTCAGTTGAAGGACTCCACCAGTGCGTCTGGCCAGTGAGGCGCAGGGGGACTGGAACCCAAGCTCTCCAACCTGAACCATCAACATGCCCCTTGCCCTGGCAGCCAAGCTGATGACATTTCACGGAATGGATCCCAGTGGCCACGTTTGCCACTCCATGATGAATCCCCTAGACCCTAGTGAGTTAGATTTTCAAGTTCCAATGTTAACCTTTGGGACACATTCCTGTTCCTTTCCCCCAGCCTGGCGAGGTCTAACTGGCAAGTGGAGTTGTACGTACTTAAGGGACATAGCATTTGATGTGACACAGGAATACACTGTGCATGGTCACCGTGATCAAGCTATGAACACATCCACCTCCTTCCATAGTTACCTTCCCTTTTTATGAGAAGTTAAGATCTCTTCTCTCAGCAAATGTCAAATACACAACAAGGTCTCATCAGCTGGAGTCATGGGGCTATGCATTAGGTGTCCAGAACCTATTCTTCCTGTCTAACTGACACTGTGTCCCTTGGGGACATCTCTCCATTCCCCCCTCCTCATCAGCACCTGCTAAGGACTGCCGGGCTTTCTGTTTCTGTGAGGTGGATTTTTTAGGCTCCACATGTGAGGTGATGTGGTATTTGACTTTCTGTCACATGCCTATTTCCTGTAACACGGTGTCCTCTCGGTTCCTCAAATGCCAGGCTATCCTTCCGGTATTCCACTCTGCACATACAGTCCATCTCTACCTCTTCTCCCATGGGCACTCCAGTTGTCCCATGATGTCACATGACAGGTGCAACTTCAATGTCGGTCTTCCCAAGTCTTAATCTTGTGAATCTGAGACTTTGAAGTGAACCATCAAAGAAATAGATTTTACAATTTTTGAAATATTAGATCTAAGAGTGAAATTACTCCTTATGTTTCTTTTGTATTTCTCTCTAAGACTTTCTCTTTGGGGGCTGGTCTTTTCTTTTTTCTACTCTCCTGAACTTGCCCATAGTAAGGAAAATAAATTCTGGGTCTTCCAGGCCCAGGAGCTCACAGATGCCTGGAGATGCAGCAGGTGTCACTGAGCCAAGCTTAGTGAAATAAATACAAGCGGCTGACCTGCAGGAGGGTGCAC
Source organism: Callospermophilus lateralis (assembly GCF_048772815.1). Classification (NCBI taxonomy): domain Eukaryota; kingdom Metazoa; phylum Chordata; class Mammalia; order Rodentia; family Sciuridae; genus Callospermophilus; species Callospermophilus lateralis. The sequence continues at coordinate 955,875 of NC_135318.1, read as the reverse complement.
TTCTTTGCGCAGATTGGTTTTCCTGATGGAAAGGTCTTTTGTGATTAGTGAGTTTTTACTTAGAAAGTCAGGCTCTGCATTTGTGAAGAGAAAAGTCTATTTTGGAGAAATCTCAGGTACGTTTCCTTGAGTTTTTGAATCTGGGAAAGAGAGGGATGTTTCTTAAAACCATAAATTGTTTCAGTCATCGTAGAAATCTTCTGATTTAACCATAGTAAAGATTTGAAATTTTTTCCTACTCACCCAAATGTTTGATTTTGTTACTATTTCTTCACCGTCTCTGACTTAAAATTCAGTCTACATGTAGCACACACATATCTTTTGGGGACTCCAAGGGCCACCATCATCCTCACAAGCAATGGAAAGAGAAGAAAGCAAAGGTCCTTGTGGTTCCACCAGAGAGATACCATGGAACCAGGGCAGCCTGGGGGGAAACCAACAGCTGTTCACATAGGAACCCCAGAATCGAGGCCACAAAGGCCAATTGCAGGGAGTGTCCACCTGAGCCAGTTCCCACTCTGCAGGAGGTACCAGGCAGGCCCTGCTGTTGACCGATGGTGGTGTGCCCAAGGCAGTGCTCTCAGTGGGGCCCCATGATCAGCCAGTAGCATCCCGTGGGGACTTGTTGGAAAATAAAATAATTGGTTCCACTCCAAGTGTACAGAACCAGGCGCTCTGGGGCTGGGCCCAGGACTGTGTGCTTCATAAGCACTTCAGGTGAACACTTTGGAAATCACTGTCCTGCGGTATTGCCAGGGAGGCAGCACTGGATGTTTGTATGAATGCAGGACTACGTGCATTTTCACAAGTGTGTGCATTGGCAGTGTGTGGACACAGGAATGCTCTGCACACACTTTCCCCTCACACACATTAACGGACAAGCAGCACCGTCTGTTCCGCTCTTCCTCTGGGTGCAATCCTGTAGCTGTTCCTCTCTGCTGACACACACATGGCTATGCCTTTGCTTCTTACTGCAGCTTTGGCCACTCAGGTCAGCATTGCCAGCCATACAACACAGTGGTTTCTCTCTCTTGAATAAACATTTTGTTCTTGCCTGCAACTCAGGGGAGCTACCGTTGTCCTGACTCAGAGTCCTCATCCTCTTGGTGCAGTGTTCTCAAGGTCACACTCTCCTTGGACTGCAGTGGTGGGGCACATCACTCTCAGGGCCCTCCGCCCACACCCATGGCTGAAACCTGTCTGTGCGCCTGGCTTTGCTGACGCCTGAGGCAGGTGGGGAGTACTTGAGAGGTGACCACAGTTCTCCCTCTGTGGTAGCATGAGAACTACCATCCTCTCTCTCACCCTGTACGTCTCCATATTTCAGCTGCAGAGAATTAACAGGGGCAAAGCTGTGCTTTTGCTGTGAACCAGTGCCCTCCAGGCATAGGGAAGGACGGCCCCCGAGTCACCCCAGCAGGTCTTCTAGGCACAGTGCAGATGGACGATGGTCTCCCTCGGGGGGCACACATTGGCTCAGGACGCGACTCTGGGTGTGCTGTCCGGGTGATAACAGGTGTGATGGGATGAATCCAGTGTCACACAGGTGGAGCAGGCGTCCATGCACCACACACTGTGAATGGACCCAGCCTTAGAAGTAAATGGGAACTGATCTAATTGTTGTTCCCAAAGTAAACTGGATTTCCTTCCCCTGACCCCCTCTCCTGCCCCTTTCTGGAGCAGCCTGTGTGGTGGGTCACAGGACGGGGCAGAACATGGGACTTGCCCTAAAACATGAATAGCCCCCAGTGTCCCCCTGCTGTGGAGCATTGCATGGCCAAGAAGCAGCAGAGCAGGGGTGGACAGTTGGAGGGAAGGAGCTGCCCTGCAGAGGGTGGCCAGACAGCCTTGAGGAGGGGGCCACCAGAGGACTGTGAGCTAGGACAGAGACACCCGTGTTAGGAAGGCGGGGTGCTCTGTCACAGCAGCGTCCCTCAGACAGGTCTCAGTGTCCCACCTTTTCTTGTTGTTTTTTTATTATTTACTAGTTGTTTGTGTGTCTTTGGTTCTTGCTGGAAGTGAGTGGGCCGTGACCCTAACTCCACGGTAATAGCAGTGAACTAAGTTGGACATACGGAGGTGGAAGGAGAGCCCAGAGCAGGCCACAGAAGCTACCGGGACAGGGTGACATTTCCTCATGGTGGCAGGCTGGGGGGGGAGGGAGCAGGAACCCCAGGCACAAGGCTGGTGGCGCGACTGGGGATGCAATCTCCTCAGGAAGGAGAGCAGCTGGGACTCTGTGACAGTGACTCTCTATTAAGTGAGAATTGGAACAAGAATTCCAAAGACATTTTCAATACGAAAGACAGACTTTTATCATCCTGCTGTGTAACTTTGAATTCTGTATCTGTAGCACTATTCAAATGATGGTGTGATCTTATCTAAGATTTATCCAAGCAAGTGCCGCCTTTCTAGGAGACATGAGGCACTCACCCTCCCCCTGTGCAGGAGGAAGCCGAGGTGTGGGTAGTGCCCACGCCACCTGCTTGGGAGTGAATTCTTATAGGAAGTGCTCTGGGGCCCAGGAAATGCCCGTGTGCTGGTCACGTCACAGGCTGAGACATCGCAGACTGCAGGGTACCTCTCAGGGACCAGGCAGCACTTGCTAAGCCATGTGCCCACCGCCTCTGGCCATGCCATGGTGACAGGCTGGACTCTGAAGGCAGATTCTAGAGTCTTTCCCATCCGGCCTTCCACAGATCCTCATGGGGAGTCTGTTATTCGTTCCGTCGTAGGCGGCATGTGGCATAGCGTGTGAAAACCCCTGTGTGTGGGTGTGAAAATTAGCAAGTGCACCATAGCCTCTTAGAAGTGGGGCACAGCAGGCAGGTCTGGGAGGGGCACCTAAGGCAAGGACATGGGCTCCTCGGGGGCTCCTCCAGGTCGCCCTGTCTGTGTGTGTGTGTCTCTCTCTCTCTCTCTCTCTCTCTCTCGAGACATTTTCCTTGAACTGTGTATCTTTTAATCTAAAACACATTTTAAACAAGCTGAGATGGAAGCTGATTTACAGCCTGATGCAGGCAACATCTGCAGGTGGCCTGGGTGGGCGACTGTCCCAGAAACTCGGACCTGCTGCGACACCCAGAATCCTTGGCTGAGGGCAGACCCCATCCCTCTGAGGCTTAGCCTGAGGGACACTGCTCCTCAGGTGCATGTGGACGCTATTTTTAGCAAGCAAGCTCCGGGTGCTTCCTTTGAATCGCACCCCTTCCCCTTGGAGGCCTAGATGTAACAGCACCATCAGCTGGCGTCGCCGGGCACCACCATTGTGGAGAGAGCCCTTGTGTCATGCTGGTGATGACTGCTACCCAGAGATTCCACAGGCTGACTCAGTCAAAGCCAGGTAGTGAAGAGCTCGGGCAGCTGGCCCTGCAGAGCTGAGCTGCGCCCATGCAGGAGAGTGCTGTCGGGGGCGTCTGTGAGCGGAACCCAGGGTGTGGAGCAAGGTCAGGCAGCAGGGCCTGGGCCTGGAGCTGGCCAGGCTCTCTCTGAGCTGCAGTGTCCTCCCCAGCAGCTCACTCACCCCCTCTCCTCCCTCCTCTTCGAAGGGCTAGAATAGCACAAGCCAGGCTATTTTTATGTATCCTTCCTTTTGGTTGCTTTTAAAATTTGCAGAAAGAGTTGTGTAAGAACCTGATTGAAATCAGGGCTCTAAGGTAAGGGATAGGAATTTGGCTTAATTTGCTAAATTTTTATTCCCTTGTCTGTACATGTAAATTAAGATTAGGGTAGGCACCTTAAAAAATACGTTGTGAAGGCAAGAATAATCTGGTTTACACTATTTTGTGCCCCCAGAATGTTCTAGAAGCCTCTGGTAGAGGTGGAGGAAGAGGAGACAGGGAGCCTCAGGGCTGCAGGTGCCCGTCTCTCCTCTTCTGTCTCCATCCAGTCTACCAGCAAACACCTGCCAGGCTGCGCCGCTCTTACGTGCATCTATTTGGAGACCGGCTTTACAATTACAGTAAGAGCCCTGCTGGACCAGTGTGGTCTCTGCACTGCCCCCTTGCGGAGCTGCCCCCATGGCCCTCCTGGATTGCAGAATGCAGGGGTCAGCCATCAGTCTCTCTGGGGAAATAGCAAGGAGTGGTACAGGGCAGTGTGGACACTGTCATGGAGACAGACCAGAGCCCGGTGAATGGCTGATGTGGGCAGGTGGAGGGCAAACCTCACTGGGCCCTCGGCCTGGACCAGTGTCGGGAGGAACTTCAAAGTTAAGGGCAGGGTGGGCAGAGAGCAGTGAGTGGACAGGGGAGACAGAAGAAGGCGGGAAGGTGAGCTGAGGCCAGCCGGGTGCGGGATCTCCCCGGCCCATCCTTGAGCCCTCCACAGGAGGACAGAGCCAAACTTGGGCTCACACTTCTCCCCGGCTACAGTGGCGTGGCCTTAGTAGAGGCTCCGTTTAGTTTCCTTGCTCACCAAGTGCCTACTGTGTGCGCTTGGTGCTGAGTGAATTCCCTCCTTCTGCGCCCACTCTGAGTAGCCCCAATTAGATGCTCTAAAGAGAAGAACTTGGAGGATTTCTCATGAGACCAAGGCCTTCATCATGGAGCACAGCTGACTCCAGACCCCAAGAGGCTGTCAGCGTGGGTCCCTTATGTCTTGAAGCTGGGGCCACAGTCAGGAAGCATGCAGGACACTCTCTGGAGGGCCACACCCCTTGCTGGGAGCTCATCCAGGGGTGTGGTGCTGACTGGCAAGCAGGGGGCTGCAGGGCTGGGGTGCAGTCTGGCCACCATGCTGGGTTCCCCGGGGGTGGAACCTGGAATGAGCAGGTGGCATCCCATGGACAGGCCACCAAAGGGGCCTCCAGGGGGCTCCATGTGCAAGGGCAGGAGAAGCAGGGATTCACAGAAGCAAATAACAGAAGATAAAGGAAATTGTCAGAGAAAAATAAATACACTACCTCCAATTTCACTGTGAGAGCTGTTAGCTCTTGGCATCCACGTAACTTTTTGTAAGTTTTTGTCCTTCACTTCATATTAGAATCACTTCTCTTGCCTTCAGAGTCTTAGGTAAATGTTAATTTAAGAATATACAAAATATTTTATTTATTAAACTACTTTATTTAATATTCCCTAATTTTAAACATTAAGGTTTTTTAGTCCCTTTAATCATAAAAAATGCCCCATCTAGCTGTAGTCCTGGAACATGGGAGGATGAGGCAGGAAGATTCCAAATTTAAGGCCAGCCTCTGCAACTTAGCAAGACCCTGTCTCAAAATAAAAAGATAAAAAGGGCTGGGTATGTAGTTCAAGTGCCCCTGGATTCAGTTCCCAGTAACCACCACCCCCGACTAAAAAGGCAGCACTTAGTATTTTTCTTAAAGTTTGCTAATTTTTTTTTACAAGTTCTTAAGAGGGGACTAACTGGAACACAGGCTGCTGATAAAGTTTCCAGCGTAGCTTTGGAAAGGGACAGCACTAACTCACATGGCCATGAAGAGGGCTATGGCAATGCCCAACCGGGGTCAACGTGCCCTGACCTGGAGCCTTTGTGGCCAAGCACAGTGGCATGTGCTGGACCCACCCTGCTCTCAGAAACGGCAGCCTCACTCTGAGTGCTGACTCGCAAAGGCCTAGGAACTCAGGCTCCAGACAAGTAAATGATTCATTAATGGGCACCCTCTGGGAGTCAGTCAGGACCAAGGGGTCTCACGTGTCCCCCCAGTTCTGGCCTGGCTGCAGTCTCGACTGCCTGATGCCTGGACACACGTGCACAGTGCAGTACCTGTGTGGTGGCTCATGCAGTCGCTGTCCAGGATGTAGCCCTGTGGATTTGAGCAGGCACAGGGAGGGGTCTCCCATAGAGAGGCAGCGGCCCTGACACAGGCACTGCACTCAATACGGGGCCATGTTCCCCTGCTCTGTGCACATTCCTCCAGCTGCTCAAGTCCTGGGTCAACAACCTTAGGAGTGCATGTAAAGATGTCCCTCGACATCCCACAGCACCAGATTGCCAGATTTGCAAACCTTCCCATCACTGCCCCTCACCAGCTCCCAGGAGAAGTAACGGAAATTGCCCGCATCATGCCTGTGGCAGGGGCTCCGTCCTCAGGTGGAAGGCTCAAGGGCCAGAGGTGATGGGCTGCTTGTGCACCTGCAGATTTCTGCTGCTGTGGAGGTCAAGGTGTCCACAGACCCCTGTGAGCTAGGTGTTGCCGCCTCTCCTCCAGCTCCTCAAACACTCAGTCCACAGGGAGCAGCTGGTGCCGTGTGGAGAAGGCTGGAGGAGGCTTCTGCTTGTCTCTCCCTGGCGCTCAAGATGACGCCTGTGCCACTTACCAGTCTCCAGGTCAGTGGTCCAGAGGGATCTCACCAGGGCAAGATGAAGGCCATCAGCGCTAGCTCCTCTCTCTCGGGGCTGAGCTCTGGGCTCCTGCCCTACCCATTTTCAAAGCCGGCAATGCAGCATCTCCCATGATGACCTCAACAAATTTGAATCAAGCACTGAAAGTTTAATTCTTATTCTTCCTTTATATTTATCATAGTTGGTCTATATCTTCAGTTTCCAGAATTTTTTAAAATAAGAGAAATGTCAAATCCATCTACACAAAGTGATGTCATCTAGCAGTCTTTCCATTTAAATAAATTGATGTCAACCACAATGGTCTCTCTGGTGCATGCAGGTCTGTGGGCACCCAGCCCTGCAGGAAGCAGCCCTGCAGGAAGCGGCTTTGGGTATCCTCACACCCACTGCTGCAACTAAACTGGTTCTGAAATAGCCACACGGGGGACCACTGAAGACAACTGAGACCTTGGAAACTTGATGCAGAATTTGTGTTTCCTCCAAACAGCTTCTTCTTGACACCAAAGGTGATTTTCATAGCAGCTAAAACTGCTCAGCACTACCTTCCAGGCACTGAATTAATGGTTTCCATCCCTGAATTTATATGAGGACCACAAAATCCTAAGACTGAGAGACAGGGAAGCCAAAGTGCTGTGCGAGATCCTCCCCAGGGTAGCCCGACCGCTGCAGTCAGGAGATACCTTGGAGCTGGTGGAGAGCCCATGGTTCCCAGATGTCACCGTCCCAGTTAGCTGCAGAAGTGGCATTGAGACACATTATAGCATTTCTGTGCTAATGCATTTATGTTTGGGGTTTTGGTTGTTGTTGTTTGCATTCTGGGGATTAAACACGGGGTTGCTTATGCACTGAGACACACCCTACCCTTTTTTGTTCTTATTTTTGAGATAGGGTCTCACTAAGCTGCTGAAGCAGGCCTCAAACTTGAGATCCTCTGCCTCAACTTCCTGGGTGACTGGGATTCCAGGAGTGCCACCAACCCTGAGCTAATGTTCAGTCACTCCGGGTGCCTTAGCCTTCTGGTAGCACTGCCGTCTGGGACCCTTCCCACATGGCAGCACACACTGTGGTCAGAACCCACAGGCCCTAGTAGAAATGCTTGAAATCACAACCTCCGAGATTCTGCAGCTATTTTGTTACGAAGTCTGTGCAACTGGCTTCTGGGTGTGCCAGAAGTTCAGTGTTCAAACGCCCGTCTGTCCGTTCTGGCTATAGCCTCTGCCGGGCCTGTCTGCCTCAGCACATGCCTCGGGTCGCCAGGCGCAGAGGACGGTGCTGTGACGTGAGGACTTTTGCTAGTTGCTGACCTTCCCAGGCATGGTGGTTTGGTTTGTGAAATGTTGTGGAGCTCTCACCAACAGTGACTTCACTACGCTGGGGGCAGCTACAGCTAGAATCACAAAACAAACTCACACACAGAAGCGCCGGAGAGGTGTGTGCTTGGGTCCTGTATCCCATGTGGCTGTGTTGGGAGGGAGCCTGTGGCAAAGCAGGTGCTTCCTACCAGACCCTGGGCTGACAGGGGCAAGGTCAGTGTGCTCCCCATTTCACACTAATAGGACTGTGCCCTGGGGACACCAGTGAGTGTGTATGGTGCTTGTCCTCAGCTCGCTCTGAAAGGCATGACATCCATATTAGATTGTATCCTTTTTGGAGGGGGAATGCTTAAATCCACGCGAGGCTACGGTCTGATTCAAGCAAGGCTGAAGAAGATAAGTTTATACAGAAGATTATTTATTTTACAAAAGAATCATTCTATTTGCAAAGGAATCCACCAAGAACAAGACCATCTTTGAATAGTTCTCCCTGAGGCCATTTAAACAGGATCAGCCTGCCCAGAGCCGGAGTGGAGCACTCCCCACTCTGTCCAGGAGGCTGAGCACGTGCACTTTTACCCAGTGAGACGTGGACTCCCCCTGACTGGGGCAGGTGCCTCTTCTTCCTGGCTCTCATTCCCTACCCTGCCGTCATTCCTGCTGCTCTGGGGCCAGTCTCCCCAGCCAACGCTCAGGCTCGTCCCCCTCCTGCAAGCCCTGGTGTCCTCTGTCTCCTTCCCTTGGGGCTGCGCCTGCTCCCTCCACCCTCCCTCCACAAGCTCCAGAACCCGGGCACCGCAGCTGAGGCTCTGCCTCCTCAGAATGTGCTGCCCTCCTCCCGCATGCTCTCTTCATGCCTGGGCCTAAGTGCTGGCCCTCCTATCAGACCAAACACCGCGCAAGAGCCTGACACCTTTTCACATGGCCCTCCTTCTCCTTGTCTCTCCCATGCCACTCTGTGGTCTCCCTTGTCCACGAGGGACCATTCCAAAGTCCCCAGTAGAAGCCCAGTAGGTGCCATGCGTACATATGTACATACCAACGATGACGTTTAGTTCACAGATGTGGCCCAGTAAGACATCAACACAATGACTGGTAAACGTGGGCTCCGGCAGTGCAGCTGAGGCAGTGCAGCTGAGGCAGTGCAGCACTGGAAGTGCAGCTGTGGCAGTGCAGCTGAGGTAGTGCAGCGGAGGCAGTGCAGCTGTGACAGGGCAGCTGAGGTAGTCAGCTGTGGCAGTGCAGCAGTGGCTTGCAGCTGAGGCAGTGCAGCTGTGACAGGGCAGCTGAGGTAGTCAGCTGTGGCAGTGCAGCTGAGGCAGTGCAGCTGTGACAGGGCAGCTGAGGCAGTGCAGCTGAGGTAGTGCAGCTGTGGCAGTGCAGCTGTGGCAGGGCAGCTGAGGCAGTCAGCTGAGGTAGTGCAGCTGAGGTAGTCAGCTGTGGCAGTGCAGCAGTGGCTTGCAGCTGAGGCAGTGCAGCTGTGACAGGGCAGCTGAGGCAGTGCAGCTGTGCTATGGCAGTGCAGCTAAGGCAGTGCAGCTGTGGCAGTGCAGCTGTGGCAGTGCAGCTGAGGCAGTCAGCTGAGGCAGTGCAGCTGAGGCAGTGCAGCTGTGGCAGTGCAGCTGTGACAGGGCAGCTGAGGCAGTGCAGCTGAGGCAGTGTAGCTGAGGCAGTGCAGCTGAGGCAGTGCAGCTGTGGCAGTACACCTGAGGCAGTACAGCTGAGGCAGTCAGCTGTGGCAGTCAGCTGTGGCAGTACACCTGAGGCAGTACAGCTGAGGCAGTCAGCTGTGGCAGTCAGCTGTGGCAGTACACCTGAGGCAGTACAGCTGTGGCAGTGCAGCTGAGGCAGTGCAGCTGAGGCAGTGCAGCTGTGGCAGTGCAGCTGAGGCAGTGCAGCTGTGGCAGTGCAGCTGAGGCAGTGCAGCTGTGGCAGTGCAGCTGAGGCAGTGCAGCTGAGGCAGTGCAGCTGAGGCAGTGCAGCTGTGGCAGTGCAGCTGAGGCAGTGCAGCTGAGGCAGTGCAGCTGTGGCAGTGCAGCTGAGGCAGTCAGCTGTGGCAGTACACCTGAGGCAGTACACCTGTGGCAGTACAGCTGAGGCAGTCAGCTGTGGCAGTCAGCTGTGGCAGTACACCTGAGGCAGTACAGCTGTGGCAGTACAGCTGAGGCAGTCAGCTGTGGCAGTACACCTGTGGCAGTACAGCTGAGGCAGTCAGCTGTGGCAGTCAGCTGTGGCAGTACACCTGAGGCAGTGCAGCTGTGGCAGTACAGCTGAGGCAGTCAGCTGTGGCAGTACACCTGAGGCAGTGCAGCTGTGGCAGTGCAGCTGAGGTAGTGCAGCTGAGGCAGTGCAGCTGAGGCAGTGCAGCTGAGGCAGTGAAGCTGAGGCAGTCAGCTGAGGCAGTGCAGCTGAGGCAGTGCAGCTCCGGCAGGGCGTTGGAAGTTCTATAAGACTTTATTTCTGGGGCTTTTCCATGTCATGTCTTCAGCCCACACTGACCATCAGTAACTGAGACCACAGAAGTCGGCGGGGGGGTGGTCAGGGGCTCCCATGGGATCAGGGCTGCCAGCTGCTCCCCGGGATGCCACAGTGTTGGCAGTGAGTGAAGCTGGGCACGTGGGCTGTGCATGGAGGGACAGTGCCCACCTGTCACATTCCTGTGGTGTGCAGCACCATGTTAGACGAAGTCCTCATGAACCAAATTCTGCGTCAAACAGCACGTGAAGAAGAAAAGCAAGCACTGCATTTCCACTATGTAACGCACAGTTGTAGTTCACCTTAGTACCAAGCCCTGGGATGCTCTTGAACCAGTATTGGCACCATCTGGATACAGTGTAGTGCTACTGATGACAGGTGCCTTGTGATGTGTGACTCATCCATCCTGAGCACAGCCTGGGCCATGCTCCTTCTGCAGCTGAGGGGTAGGCAGGAACTCACGATGTGGATGACACACCTGGTCTCCGAGCTCACAGACTCAGCCCTGGGAAAGTTGTCCCCATGGTGAACTTCCTGATGATGATTTCCAACCTTGTGTATGCTAAAGCCAGGAAGCCTGGACCATGGACATGTCTTATTTTCCCTCCCTCCTCCTCCTCCCTTCCTCTTGCCCCTCCTCCTCCTCCCTCCCTTTTCCCTCCTCCTCCTCTCCCTCCCTCCTCCTCCTCTCCCTCCTCCTCCTCCTCTCCCTCCTCCTCCTCTCCCTCCCTCCTCCTCCTCTCCCTCCCTCCTCCTCCTCTCCTTCCCTCCTCCTCCTCTCCCTCCCTCCTCCTCCTCTCCTTCCCTCCTCCTCCTCTCCCTCCCTCCTCCTCTCCCTCCCTCCTCCCCCTCCCTCCTCCCCCTCTTTCCTCCTCCCTCCTTTTCCTTCCTCCCTCCTCCTCCTCTTCTTCCCTCCTCCCCCTCTTCCTCCCTCCTCCCCCTTTCCTCCTCCCTCCTCCCCCCTCCCCCTACTCTCCCTCTCTCCTCCTACCTCCTCCTCCTCCTTTTCCTCCCTCACTTCTCCTCCCTCCCCTCCCCTCCAGGCTGCCCAATGGCAGCTGCTCGGAGAGGACAGGACTAACTTACTAACTTGAATGTATGGATTTTGTGTCACCTCCCTTCCTGTGCTCCCTGGAGTGCTCAGCATACAGTGGGTAGATAGATGGATGGAAGGAAGGAAGGAAGGAAGGAAGGAAGGAAGGAAGGAAGGAAGGAAGGAAGGACTGAAGGGAAGAGGGAGGGAAGGAAGGAGAGAAGGAGAGAAGGGAGGGAGGGAGGGCAGGGTGAAGGAAGGAGGAGGGAGCGGGAGAGGCTGATACCTGCGTGGGTGAACGGCAAGTGCTCTCCCTCCTACTCCAGCTTGACCCCTGCGCTTCCCCTTGGATCTGATCATTTTGAGGTTACTAGAAAATGAGCCTCTCACAGAAGCCAACCTGGGTTAACCGTCCCTATAAGAAGACCCCATTTCACCTGCCAGCCATTGTGGGCTCGGAGGGGAGAGCCCTGAGCTGCTGCGGACGGCGCTGCCCAGGCTGGGAGCGCTCTGCCTCGCAAGCCCGTTCCCCATGTGCCCAAGTGGTCAGGACAAATGTGCATTTTATTTGATTTATTTTAGTCAGTTATAGAGTAGGAGATGAGGCGGGATGGAGGGAAGGAGGGAGGGTGGAAGAGTGGCAAGGGAGGAACAAACCAGGAGGGCTTCAGGCCCGGCAGGGGCAGGCCCACCAGGCTCTGCAGCCCGCAGCTCTGTGCCCGGAGCAGTCGGCCCTGACTACCCCGGGGAACGTTTTGGGTCCTGGCCAACACTCTGGTTCTCGGTTAGGAGTGAGGCCCCCAGAGCAGGTGACTCTCCCAGAAACCCTGCTCCAGGGCTCCAGGAAGGACGGTCATCATGGGGCAGAGTGAGCCTGACCCACCTTGCTGCACCAAGTGTCTCCCCTGCGTCCTGCAGCTCTGGGAAAACCTGGACACGGCGCCCTAAAGAACAAGCCAACAAAGCGCCCTGAGACACTCCCACCTGCTGGCGGGGGACACTCTCTCCCTGTCACTGTGGGGACTGGGCGCCTGGCTGCCTGTTCTTCAGCTCGATCCTCCCCGTGAAGCGCCAGCCTACAGTGTTGCAGCCCTGCCCTGCTCTCGACAGAGTCCAGCCTTGTCCTTCACACAAGTAGCACAGGCCGTGCTGAGGGTTGAGGGTGACCGACTGTCCCCCAGGACACCTGTCAGAGCCAGGCGGAACCCCGATTGCTCAGAGGCTCACAGATGTTTGACTTTGACTCTTGAAACACCTGTGCCCTGCCTTGAAGGAAAGATTTCCCCATGCAGGGACCTGGGACCAAGGGGATTTGCCAGGAGGGGCCAGCACCCCGGGAGCACTCACAAGGAGCACAGGTGTCCCTGACCACCTGCAGGGAGGCTCCCTCTGGTGGACCTCTGGGCATCTAGGATGCGGCGGAGCAGGGAGGTTCACCACATGAGGCTCAGGAGTGGGCGCCGTGGAGGCAGCTGGGGCTGAAGGCAGACTCAGGGCTGTTCCCTGTGGAGTCCCCTGAAACTGACAGAGATTCTCGGTACTTCCTGGGTGAGGGCAGAACTTATGGGTGCTGGGTTTCACATAGGTCCTGGTGTGACGAGGCTGTTGGCAGGATGGTAGTGGACACAGGCCAGGCCCCATGTGGGCTCCATGGTTGCTGGGTAGCCGCGGACCTTCCAGACCTCCAAACCTTACATGGGCCAGGCAGGAGCTTCAGGAGGCAGGAGAAGGAGCCAGGAAGGGGAGCAGGGTGAGAGCGTGGGAGTCTCTCCTTCACAGCACCTCCTGGGCTGAAGGTCAGGAGGCCAATGAGTCCTTGCAGTCCCGAGGCGGGCTCAGGTGTGTGGCGGCCTGAGGACCCCAGGCTCCTCCAGCAATGACGGGTGTCGGGGTGCGCGGCCTGGAGCAGCGAGGGGTTTGGGGGCACACAGCCTCTATTTAGCATCTGCACATTCCAATGCAATTCAAATAGATCCCAAGAGAAGAGATTTCCTGTCCTCTGCCTGCTAGCAGTCAGATCCATTCTCAGCCAAGCTTTCCTGGTGCTACAGAACACTTCCTTTTGAGGAGGAGTAAAGGGTTGGGTGCTCTTGTAGAAGCTGTGAAGTGAAACTATGTGGCTGAACCACTTCACCAAGGAAACCCACCCGTCTCTGAGGGCCACCCATTGACAAAGTGGGATGGGTCTAGGGTGGCCTGGGAGGCCCTGGGAGAGAGGTTCATGCAGACCCCAGCCAATCAAAAGGCAGCAGAAGGAGCAAAATAGACAAAAGCACCCCAAAGTCCCGAAGAACTAAGACGCAAGCTCCCCTGGAAGACCTGGTCAAAAGTCAGTCGCTGGTGAAGGCATGACCAAAAGCCAGGAGAGCCCGGGACAAGAGTGGGACGGTGAACTAAGAAGGCACCCGTCAGGGACCTGCGGCCTGAGAGTCCAGGCTGGTAGAGCCGAGAGCCGGTGGGCTTTACAGACACTCCACGGGCAGACAGACAGAGGGGGAGGATTGCAGGAAACACACGGTATGGGTCTAGAAGAGCCAGCAGGGAGCCTGGGCCAGGCACAGAGAGCCCGTCTAGGACCGAAAGGTGCACAGACACATGAGCTCCGGGGTGGAAGGAAGCAGAACATTCACTTGACCCCGGGTACAGACAGCAGTGCAGACAGAGCCTGCTTACACAACAGTCTCCATCACTTCACCCGAGCCCTCGGAGCTCCTGCTCCCTGGCTAACAAGCAGCTTCTCCTTCCCTGAGGTTTGAACCGCAGGGATCCGGCCCGAGCACTCCAGAACCCTGGTGACTGCTCTGCTTCCTGAGCACCAGTGCGGAAGTGCTGGGGTCTAGCCCAGCAGACATAAGGGCGGAGTCTGCAGGCACCTCCAGCAGCAGCTCGCCCCTGGCCTGCTGGCTGTCTCCTTGTCTGAACCCCCTTCCTCTCAAGCCCTAGTCAGCAGAAGCATATACCACCAGTACTTCTCAGGCTCTGCCCACTTACACGCTGCTTGAGACACCTCCAGCCAAAGCAGAGACCTCTGAGCTCCGCTGAGTCCCTCTGTCTTCAGCCTCATTAGCCTAGGAGGCTAACCAGGGCCTCTTTCTTCTGTGACCTTCAGAGCAGAAGAGACAAGTGCAAACCTACAAGCCCGTGCAACACCATCATTTTAACTGGACTGATTCAGGGAGCAGCAGGAGGTGTGGCCCAAGCCTCACTCCTCCCTGTGCCCGCAGGCGAGCAGGGGAAGGGTGCGTGGGCCACGGAGGCAGCTGTGCCCCTGTGCCCACACAGGTGGCACTCTGAGCTGCTGAGTCGGAGGGCAGACAGGTTTCGCAGCCACTGCCCGGGGCAAGGTGGGTGTGTGGGGCTGTAGCCTGGTCACAGACTGGTGCCCTGGGCCCTTCCATCCAGGCCCTGGTCCCAGGCAAAGTACAACCAACCGTGACAGCAGGAGCCGCGGCAGACCCTCTCCAGGGCAGGGTCACTTCTGAGCAGTGGCCGCTGCTCCTGTTTCCTGTCACTGGGTTCAGGAGCAGGCCACAGCTGTGGTGCACAGACACCCTGTAGGGCCCAGGCCCCCGGCTGTGTCCTGGTTACTGGATGGAGTCCTCGCCCCTGGGCACCTCTGCTTCTCGGGCTGGTGTCCTGCCTGCCACTTGGTGCAGCTGGTTCTGCCCTGAGCTCAGGGTCCCCTGGGGGGCGAGCTGAGCTGTAGCAGGTCACTGCTGTGCTCTTCCGTCATCTCATTGGACGAAGATGGTGACACTGTGGAGGCTCAGCCCCCCTCCTGCTGCTATTCCCCCTCCCCCTCAGGGTCCCTCTTGCTTCTGACCTGTTAGGACTGGGTGGCAAGGGAGAAGGGCCACTCTCGTGCTCAGCAGGGCCCAACCTGGGCGATTTCTATTCTTTTTATTTTTTTTTTCATTTCTTTTCATTATATATTAACAAGTCATAGTTGTACATATTTTTGAGGTACAAAGTGATGTCATGAATTTTAATACAATGTAGGATGATGAGATCAAGCTAATTAAAATAGTCATCACCTCAAAGTTTTAACTTTTTATGTGGAGAACATTAGAAACTTATTTTCAGAAATATTGAAAAGTCTGTTATTTGAAGTGTTAGCAGTATTCTCCACTGTGTGAAACTGACCTAAACACAGTCAGACTCACTCCTCTTACCTCTAACCACCCCCTCCCCAGCCTCTCCCCAGCCTCTGGTTGCCCCGTCTGCTCTCTGCTTCTGAGTTTGATTATTTTTAATTTCACATTGGCTTAGTTCATGGTTTTGCTCCAAGAAAATACCTGAAGCCAGAGAAAAGAGGTTTGGGAAGCTTGCAGTCTGGAGGTGGATGCCTGGGATGAGGCAGTTCCTGGGTTTGTCTGGACCCCAGGCTTGCAGCACAGGAGTCCTGGGGGCACGCCCAGGGTGACCTGTGGCCCGTCCCTCTGTGTGATCATCCTTCAGCGAGATGCACTCCCCTCCCACCTGTTGTCAGGAACGGCAGAATTTCTGGCTTCATGAAAGATGTACAGTGCTCCTCTAGGTGCACAAGCCATGCTTCCTTTGTCCACTATCCTTGGTGGACACCCTGATGGGGTGCCTGGGTGTAAGTGATTCCAAGTGGACACTGTCGCAGGCCTGAGTTGGTAAGACACGCCCACAGCACCCTTTCAACATCTGTCCATTCAGTTCAGCAAGTGGGAAGATGAGAGTCCAAGAAGAACTGGTCGGCAGCCAGGATTCGGTCAGGTTGTGACCAGTCCTGCTGATTCCAGGGCCTCTGGGAGCTCAGCTCACCACTGAAGGGGTCTCTCTAGGAGTTCCGGGGATGGACTGAGGGATTTTTGAACAATCACTACCACTCCACACTCCCTCCGAGGGTAGTAGGTGCCCCACGGCTCCAGACAGAGTCCAGCACGCTGTGAGGGCTACCCATGGTGCAGGGACTCCTTGGTCACACCCTGCACTGCCCCCTGCTCCACAGACCTCCCTAAGGGCCAGCAGCGATCTGCAGCTCATCCCATGGAGATGACGGTCCTGAGACGTGTAGGTGGAGACAGGGACAGGTGGGGAGACGGAGCCGTGGACAGGCAGCAGCCTCAGTCAAGTGCCCAGGTGGCATCAGGGTGCTGAAGGCCACACCTCCCTGCCTGCCCTCCTTAGTGCTGCCACACCCTTCCCGTTGAAGAGGGCTGAGCCGTCCCCAAGCCTGTGGCATGTCCCTGGGAAGCCCTGGTGCAGTGGGCCCAGCCCTGGGGGCTCGTACCTCTGCAGCCTCGCAGCCTCCCTCCAGAGCCGCAGCTGTGCTCTGCGCTCCTGAAGTGCTTGTGGTTCAAAAGCCCTGGTCACAGCCCTCTGCCGTCCTTGCTGACCCTGTGTAGACACACACACTCATGGACCACGGGACTGGCCTCCGTGGGGCCTGACTGCAAGTCCCTGGGCACCTCTGCTCCTCAGGCTGGTGTCCCACAGGGCAGGACCAGGGCAAAGGCAGCCCACCCAAGAAGCAGGAAGCTGCACCCACTCCTCTCAGTTGGGCTAGGGCAGAGGCTGAGGCGGAGGCAGGGCTGCCTTCTCTGGAGTCACTCAGCCACGCCTGGTCTCCTCTCCCCACGCGGACTCTCCAGCCTCAGTCCTGTGGAGTGCACCAGGCCGGCCCTCACGGAGGCCGGGTGCCACAGTCAGTCTGGCCGGGTGTCCGCCGCCTGGTTCTCTCCCAGGGAGGGTTTCCAAACTGGAAGAAGCCCGCTCTGCAGCGAAGGGGTCTGCCCAGTCACCCCTCAGTACTACCTGTTTCAAGGGAGCTTGTGCCTGGCTCTGAGGAGAGCCCCAGTGGCCAGCTGCTGGCTCTGGCCACTTTCAGCATTCAATCAAGCCAGAATCTAAGTGGCAAGACCAGTCGGCAAACCCCCTAGACGTGGGGTGTGGGAGTGGCCAGGGCGAGGGACCCTGGGTGGGGTCCTCGGCAGGCAGCCTGGTTGCCATTTCTCACAGCTTCCTCCCAAACAAGCCCTGGACCTTCAGGTCCTGACTGAGGCAGCCTGGAAGCGGAGGTGTGGGGACAGGGCTCCCGCCCAGGCAGCCAGGTCTCTCCTGTGAAGGCTCATGTCCAGCCATCAGGGTTCCTCCAGCCTGATGCCCAGCCCTGGACCACTGAAGGGAGAGCAGGGATGAAACAGCTGTGCTCCAGGGCAGGAGAAGTGGACACCCAGCCACGCCCTCCCCACTGGACGCTCCTGAGAAGCACTTCGGCCATGTCCTGCGCCTGGGGGACCTGGGGGATTTGGCCACCTGTGTGTGTGGAGGTTTCTCCTGAGTACGTCCACGATGCCTGCCTCCCCTCTGCAGGGCAGCAGGCTGCCTCCTCAGAAGGCTCCAGGGAGAGCAGGAGGCCCTGCCCCGCACCCGCTCCTCTGAGCTCCAGCACACAGAGAGGACCAAGGCAAGGGGGCTGTGGCCTGCCCCATGACAGCTTGTCCATGGACCCCCGCAGCCCTGCTGCTGCGGGAGGGGACTTCCACCACGTGGCAGCTGGAAAGGGAGCCCGCTGCCATTGTCACATGTCACCTCACCGGCACTGAGCTTGCTGGTGGCCATGCACACACACGTTGACTCAGCCAGACCCACAAACAGTCCCTCAGCAAGGTTCCTTGGAGAGTCTCAGCTCCAGATCCGGCTCCAACGGGCAGCACCTAGGATCTAACACACACCCTGAAGAATTGCTTCCAGGATCAGAGCTGGGAGCTAACCTCCTGCCAGCAATAGGAAACTGTGTCCTGCCAGGAGGCTGGTGCCCAGGGAGGAGGCCCTCCATCGCGGACAGCTCAGACGGCCACCAGCTTTCCTCACGACCTCCGTGACCGTGTTACTTGACTATAAAGCAGGGTCGGCCGGCTGATTCTTCCCATGGAGAGATCACTGTTTGCCACATGACAGGGCTGTCCTGTGGACCACAGGCCCATCCACCAACTGTCCCTGGAGGGTCTGAGTGCGAGTTCAGCAAAGGGAGAGAAGAATTGGTCTGTGGGAGGGCCGTGTCAGGCAGTAAGGAGGGCAGAGTGGGCGCAGGTGGACAGGAGCAGTGGACAGGAGAAGTTGTGGGTACTACTCTTGCTGGTCTCTCCAGGACCTCGGAACCAGGTGTTTTCCTCCAGGGGTTCTTGGAGCAGGCCTGTGACCCCAGCTCTGTCTGAGTTGGGCAGGTGTCACACTGAGCAGTGATGGGGCCTGGGGCAGATGCGCCTGGCTTCAGCACCCTGTTGGAGAGTCAGCGGAGCCTGCCGGGGCGGGGGGCGTGAGTTGACAGGCACACTAAGGGCCTCAGCAAGCACACACCCAGTCACCACCAGGGTGTTGTCTTTACCTGCGGAACACAGATGCCTGAGGTCTCACAAAGCCAGGAGGCTCTGCTTCTGGGGGCTTGAGTTGCGGCCACCTCCCTGGGGGTGACCTGCAGGAAGAAAGAGATTCCTGGGCCCAGCAACACCCTTGGTGGAAACTCCCGGCAGAAGCACTGTTGAAGGGGGGAGGATACGGGTCGAGGCGTCCACCGCGCTGCATCTGCAGTGATCAGTGATGAAACACAGAAGCCCTAGTCAACGCACTGGGCGAGGACGGACAGGTGTTCCGCCACTTGTAAATGCTGTGGGACTCTGCATCAAAGAATGAAGCATGTCCAGAAAAGCGGGTAGAGACAACGTGATGCGTGGCGTCCAGAGAAGAGCCCGTCCCCCACGCAGGGGATCCCTGGCTCCGGGTGTGAAGTAGCAGTGGACAGGAGAAGTTGTGGGTGAGTGCGCTGTGCAGAGTCACCTGTGAGTCGCAGGCAGCCCTGCCACGCTGTCCGTCCACGCGCATGTGTGCACACACACGTCTGCGGAGGTGTAGGGAGCCCCTGGCCGGGCTCCCAGAAGTGGTTTCCCACGAGGGACAGGAGACAGGCTCCACGCGGCAGTGGGGAGGACCACCTGGCTTACCTCGGCCCTGCTCAACAGCCTGCGTTTCCTGTTGTTAGCTTGGACTTGTCTTATATTTTTACAAAATAAACTCCATCCTGTAAGCCAGAAAGAAACCAGTGATTAGAATGGCCAGTGTCACATAGCTCGTCCCCATTGGTGAGAGCCTAGGACCCCGTTCAGATGAGTTGGGCTCACACCAAGCTTGTGTCCACACAAGGATCAGGGTCAGTGGCACCACCTGGCTATCATCATCCCTCTAAGTGAAAGAGCTGCAAAGGGACGATCTGAAGTGTATATTGTGTCAGGCAATTCAGGCTTGTAACTGCTAAAGCCTCGTCTGCACAGGAGTCCCTCGTGAGACATCCAAGCCGTCACAAGGGGTGTGTCTAGGACCTGTGCCCCAGGCTTAGAGTGACGACCTAAGGATCTGACTCGGGATGCAGTCGATCCCCCCACAGCTGGATCTTAACATCGGCCAAAGAGCAAAGGAACTCTGACGCATGGTGTCTTCTCTAGCTGAAATCAAACATTTTAAAGCCCAATTATTGAATCAGGTTGAAATTTCTTGCCTGAACTAAATATATAGCATTTCTCATGCATAAGATGTGGAGCTAACAGAATATTAACTTCTAGAATAAGTGAAAAATAAATAAGCTAATGTGTCAATGAGAGAGCGCCACATCTGGGAACAGGGAGAGATGGGCAAAGTCCCCTTCCCTTCCCAGTGGTTTTCCTGACTATCATGAGTTAGTGCCAAATGTTAGTCAAAATTATTTTTATAACCTGGTAAAAGATGTATTTTAAAAAGTGTGTATGCGTGAGTCTTAACTTCAGGGGTGGCATCATGAGTGCGGCTTCAGCTCCTTCTCCAGCCATGGAAGGGGAGTGTTTTAAATCCTAACCCAGCAAGTTCTCTTCTGAGCTCCAACAAATACCAGGGACAGTTGCTAGCCCTGCTTAGGAGTGGGCAGCCAGCTGGGCAGGGGCCGGGAAGGGTCGTCCTCTGTGGCCCTGGGCAGGCTCCCTCCAGCAGCACTGGGGTGGGGCCAGTAGTGTCAGCCTGTGGCTAGTCACCATGGGCAGCAGGAGCCCAGCGTGGTCAGCGGATGTCAGAAGAGCTGCCAGGCAGTAGACGGATCGCAAGCGTGTCGTTCCCAGGCGAGGTTTGGGCTAGGGACACACTGGTGGGAGTCACCATTGTGGAGATGGCACTTAACGCAATGAGATCAACTAAATCAGGAAAAGTGAGCAGAGACAGAGGAGGCGACGGCACCCACAGCGGCCAAGGCCAGCAGAGGGCCCGACAAAGACCCCGGCAAAGAGCCAAGCTGGCCGGCTGAGGGAACAGGGAGGAGGGAGCCGGGTGGCCCAGAATGGCTGGTAGGCAGAGAAGGATGGACAGAGGACGTGCCCCGACCCCGCAGTAGAGTGGGGGTGCCAAGGGCGTGCCTGTTCAATATGAGAAAAGGCCCGCGCTCCCCACATCACAACACAGCTAGGACACTCCCGCTCGGGGAGGGCAGGAGCCATGGCCGAGGTCTCCAGCGGCAGAGCGAGGGCCGGGACAAGGGCAGACCTGTGTCCCATTTCATGTCCACACTCAGCCCCTCCCCCAGTGGTGCTGGTGGGCGTTTTTCTTTCTGGGCTTTCCTGTGGGGAAATCCGCATGTCTGGTTGGCAGGCTGATCAGCACCCACATCAGACTCTGCCTCCCCTGGTGGGATAACACTGGGACAAGTCCCTGACCACAGAGCAAGGAGCTGAGCAAGAGGGGAGAGGAGGGCGTGTGCGTGGAAGGGATCATAATTTTAATAATGTCCGTGCGGAATTTTGGAAACCTAGTGGAGGAAAGGAAAGCTGGATTCAAGAGGCCACGTCAGGTTCCTGACCAGCCCCACCTGGGCCGGTCTCAGTGAGAGTCTGAGGAGGTCGGAGGCTGCCTGGCGGTCTGCAGGCCATCTGGAGGCCCGGCGCTCGGGGTACAGATGGGCCCTTCCTTCCTGGCTGCTCACTTCTGATTTTGTACTTTCATGGAAACTGAAAGAGAATGGAGGTGGATTGGCTGGTGGGGGCCCGGTGGGGAGGCAGATAGCAGTTCCTCCACACTGGGCTGCATCCACGCCAAGACGGAGACCAGGTCTGGCTTGAGTCAGAGGCCCAGGAGCACCTCTCTGTCTCAGGAAGGGTGTCATCTCTAAATACGGACGTCTCTGGCAGGGTTGGTGACGTGGTTTGTGCATAGTGGAACCTGGACCTCTGTTCGGACACCCTTAAGGATCTCGATCTTAAACCAAGCGTGGGCCGTGAAGGGGGCCGTGGGGTCCCTCACCCCAGCCGCCCTGGCCCAGCACTCTCCTCAGAACCTGAAACATTCATTTTCCAAATGGAAAGTCAGCTCTCGCCTCTTTCCTTCCTGGCTGTGAACGTTTGTCCTTAGAGAAGGGCAGGAGGCTGGCAGTTGCCTCCTCTGCACGCCGGGCTTTTTGGGTGTGTGGGTTCTGCACGGAGCCGGGGGCTGCGCCCTGTGGACCTGCTGGTCCATCCAGTGGCCTTCTCTTCCCTGCTTCATCGTGGCTCTTGGTCCTCCGCCCTCCCACAAGGGCACGCGCAGTAAGCTCCCGGACAGGCAAGGAAGGCTGGACCTGTCACGATCGCCTCGTGCCCAGTCTCTTCAGACCCAGCCGCAGGGAGGTGGGCTGTGCATGAGACGGGCTCGCTCTCCGAGGGGCGTTTCTCTCAGTGGCTTAGGGAGGCCTGTGTTGAGATGTCACCTAAAGCCACCACACAACAGCCTAGCCCCCTCGCAGCTGAGTGAGGAAGACGGGGTGTGGGCACGTGACCCCTAGGAAGCTGTCACTTCCTGTCAGCGCGTCTGTGCTGGACTAGAGGAACTCTCCTGGTCTCCGGGGTAGGTGGGGGCAGAGCAGCCCTCGGTTCCCTTCCACTTGCAATCATTTTTTTTGCAGATTTTTTTGCTTAAAACCTTCTTAACTTTTAGAAGAAAAAGTTCTAAATACTCTGAGATAAAGAGGAAACTCGGAAATATTCCGGGCAGATTTTCTTTTCCCATCTGAAAGTGCATTTTCCACTTCTTGTTATCATTTCAAATCCAGCCTCGTAAAGACAAAACCAGACCAGAAGCCCTATAGAAACCTGAGGGCAAATGGTCCTGTGTGTGGACTAAGACGCCAGCTGAGCCCTGTGGCCTGAGCCAGCTCCTTCTGGAGATGCCCACGACGTGCAGCAGTGTGGGCTGATAAGAACTGGATTTAGTTTTTAAACCAACAATTGTCAGATGCGCTTGGTGGAAAGGTTGTGACCCAGAATGGAGCTAGTCCACACTGGAACCTTCACGTACCAACGTAGGCTTATCCCCATCGTGTTCAAAATCATTTAAAATCGAAGGTAAATGAGGGACACTGAGACAGTTCTAGAAAAATACTGCATTTTCAATCATTAAGTTTAGGTACTTTAAAAAAGAACTTTATATATGTTATTATTTATATAATATTCCATATCATAGGTAACAAGACAGTATGATATAAACATGACACACTGTGAAATATGAGCATATATACAGATGTATTGCATAGTACAATGAACTTCTTAGCCCCTAAATCCAACAGGCCTGGAGGTACTTGGGAAAAGAAGTTTGATTCTATGAAAATACAGCAGAAGTAATTTAGCGACTCACAGAAACTGAGAAAAGACAGCTCCGCTTAGCTGCAGACAAAGTTGGGGCCGGGTCGGTTGCCGCCAGCCCCAGGCCTCTGCGGGTTTGTGAGATCCCTGCCCTTCTGTCTTTACAAGCTCGCTCAAGTCAAATGCCCAAGCAAGGCTATGTGCAGGCTGCAGGAAAGGTGCAGAGGCTTCCGGTGCACAGGGCTGAGCAGGCTGCCCGCTGGCCCAGGCTGCCCACTGGCCCAGCTCCCCGCCGGCCCCGGTTCTGCAGGTGAAGGAGCAGCTCCTCCCCAGTGAGCATGGTGCCATCGCTGTCTTCTCTTGAGGTGATACTGCAGAGCGGCTGAGTGTGGGTGGCTGTGAGGCAGTGCGGTCCCAAGATGGGGCCTTCAGATGCATCCTGTGCTGGAAAGCGTCAGCAGGCTCAGACTAATAGCTCCCCATGGCTGCTCCCAGTGTGCTGTGCTGCTAGCGACAGGCCTCAGTGCTTGGGTGTTCCCGGAGGCCTTCTGCACCCGCTGGCCTCTTCTGACCCCACTGCACTGCTCTGGGGGGCGGGGCTGTTGGCTGCATGAACAGCCTCTGCTCAGCGCATCTGTGCTGGACTAGAGGAACTCAGAGGCCAGAGCAATGGCACCCTCTGAGTGACTACGAACCTCTCACTGCCCAGATGCTGCCTTTACCAGCACCGTGGCGGCACCCTGCGGCTCCGAGTTTCTTCCTTCCCTTGAAACAAAGCTACCATTTCCATTCTAGCCAACTTTTCCCCAGCCAGTGTGCTCCTGGCCCTGCCTGTGAGTCTTGGAACGTCCTTGAGCTGGCCAGCCCAGAGTGCTGTGGCCACCAGGATGCAGGGGCGTCCACCACACTGCTGTCCTCCTCACCCCCATTCCTGTTTAGGTCTTTGAAAGTAGAGGGGACAGGACGTCCTGGCGAGAGCTGAGCCCCGGGCACTCCTCCTGTGCTCACCCACTCCTGCCCTTATCTTTCTGTGAGCTGGGCTGGGTGATTAGAGGACTGTGGTTGTGACATCTGAGCACACCCACCTGTCCCCACAGTAGACGCAGCGTTAGGGCCACCACGCCAAGGCCTCCTCACAGGTCTTTGCAGTCCCCTCCAGGTCCCCACTGTCCCCACCCTTGCAGCCACTAGCAGCTTCCTGTCACTGCCTGTGAGTTGGTAATTTCATATAAATTGTATCATACAACGTATGTTCCGTCATTCAACCTGAGCACGTGAAGATTCTTCCGCGATGGATGCATCAGAAATCATTGATGTTTATTGTCAGAATCCCGCAGCATGGTGTCGCACACTGTGATCAGCTCCACTGGCCCTGGGTGTCCAGGTCATCTCAAGCCAATCTGCTGGGAAGCGTCCCTGTGCCGGTCTTCCTGGAGACTGACACTGCATTTGTTCAGGGTGCACATCGTCCTAGGGCCCGAGTGAGTCCAGCTGTTGTCCCATGCGTGCGTTTCACTTTCCTGCCTGCGGTGGGGCCACACCCTGGTGTGTCCCTGGCTCTCACCAAAACCCTGGGTGGGCGACCTTTTCATTGGCATGCCAACAGTCGCGTGGGACATCGCTGTGGGTTTAACTGGCTGTTTCTTTAAAGTCCGCTGATGCTAATGTCCCTTGATGGCTAATGTCCATATTTCTCATTTTGTAAAGGGTCTGTTTAACCACTTGCCCATTTTTAAAACTCTGGCTCTTATTTTCTTCTTATTGTCTTTTGGGATCTCTTTCTCTATGGATTCTGGAGACAAGCATGTCAAGTGATTCGCAAATGCTTTGTCCCCAGTCGTGGCTCATCTTTTCACCCTCTCAGCTGTGCCTTTTGAAGAGCAGACATTTCTAATGTTAATGAAGTTCAAATTAATGATACGTTGTTACATGGGTTGTGCGTTAGGAACTGAATTTGGAAGCATTTGTCTGATTTTCAGCAATACACTGGACATTTGGGAAAGATTTGCTTTCTTGTAGAAGATTTATTGCATTATATTTTCCATAGATTCATGATCCATTTGAGTTAAGTTATATGTGGTGCAAAGTCTTGATCAATATTCATTGTTGGGCTGGGGATGTAGCTCAAGCGGTAGCGCACTCGCCTGGCAGGCGTAGGGCGCTGGGTTCGATCCTCAGCACCACATACAAATAAAATAAAATGTTGTGTCCACCGAAAACTAACTCTAGAAAATTAAGGACAAATTACCATATTGAAAATCCTGCACCTTCTGATCCTCGGCATGATACATTTCTACATTTATATGAGTCTGTTGACTCTTCTAGCAGAGTTTTTGTTGCTGTTGTTTAATTCTCACAGTACAGAACCTGCACATTATTGTCTGGTCTCTACCGGTATATTTGACATTTTTGATGGTTACTGGTATTTTAACTTTAATTTCTGATTGTTCCTTGCTGGTGTACGGAATCATTTTTTTATCATTTATCTTGTGCCCTGCAAACTTCCCATATGCTCTTACTAACTCCTGTGGCTTTGCTGCAGACTCCAGGAGGTTTTCTGTACGGTCCTGTCATGTACCCATAGAGTTCTACTTCTTTGTCCTTCTGGGTGCCTTTCTGATGGTATTGGCGAGAACGCCCAGTGTAGTGTTGAATGGCAGCACGGTGCAGAACACCGTCTCTTGTCCCTGATCTCAGGATAGACTATCCCTTAGGCTTGGGAGAGGCTCTCTGCCAGGTTGAAAAGTCCCCTGTTACTCCAAGTTTGCTGAAGTGGACATTGGATGTTGTCACACGACTGTTTGGCAACTCTGGGGACGATGGTGTGATTTTTCATTGGCTTGTGGTGAACTACGCTGTCAGGCTGTGCAGCGCTGAGCTGTGTGACGTCCACTGGGTCATGCCTCTGGGTCGCCCTTGTCTGCCTCTTGTTTAGACGTCTGCATCTGTGTTCATCCTAGGGACGCGTCCCACTTGGCTTGACTCTCAGTCGTTAGTGAACGTGGGTTGGAGCAGCCATCTTCTGTGAACTCATCGTGACCGCCTCGCCTTCCTTCTCCCTGCGGCACTCTTGCTCTCAAAGCCGCTGGCCTGCAGTGGACGTGGCCACTCCTGCTTTCCTTGCACTGCTGGGAGCCGACCTCCTTTGCACCTCCTTGGGTTCAGCCTGGTTTTGTCTCTGCTTACGAGAAGAGCTTCTGCGGTGTGTTCAGTCAGGCTTGGCTTTTCCACCCGACGTGGCGTCTTCCGCCTTCACGGGGCAGACAGCTCACAGGTGAGGTGAGGCTGGGTGTGGAGCCCAGGCCGGCTTCACTCTGTCTCAGCAGCTGCCCGTTTCTGCTCCCTGAGGTTCCCCTCCTCGGGGCTGAGTAGCTGTCCTTCTGTGTTGTTTTCTTGCCTTATTTTCTGTAACTCTTGGAGTTGCTGCTGTTATTTCAGATGTTACTTTGGGCTTGTAAAATAAATCTTGCATTTTTCAAAGCTCACCTTTGAACGTCACTCCTCTGTGTGAGAATTTCCCACAGGACACCGCCTTCTCTCCCTCTTCGTCTTTGTACTATGTCATAAAGCTCAGTTTTATGTTATAAATGACACGTTGTCATTTTTAACTCTTGCTTGTTTTAAGGGACTTAGGTAATGAAAACACACTGCCCGCTGACCTACGTGTCCATGGCCGCAGCTGCGACTTGGTGATGGCTTCCTTGTGCCTTGCCCTGGCCTCAGCCTGACCTCACGTCTCCTCAACTTGGAGATTCCCTCTAACGCTTCTTGTAGGACCCTCTGCTGGTGTTGTGGATCTTTTCAGCCTGCATGTCTGAAAAGCCGCGTCACTTGGTCTTTGATGACACGTTCAGGTTACCAGGGAGGCGCCCACGAGCTCTGCAGTGTTCCTCCCTGGCCCTGGCACTGTTGCCCAGCACGGCAGTACCTGCCCGACCTCACACCCAGGTCCTGCTCACTCTTGGCCTGCAGCCTCCCTGTTAGCAGCCGCAGCTCCGACAGCTGGCTCCTGTGCTCGGGTGTGTACGACTGTGAGTTGGGACTCTTCTTCCATCTCAAGACGGGTTCAGCCGCAACTTCACAAACGTATTCTTTGTCTGTTGTCTCTCACCTTTGCTTCAGCAGTTCCGATCACACATGCAAGGCCCCAGAAGTTGTCCTGGGTGCTGTCCCTACGTTGGGGTCCTTCACTGTGCCCAGGGGTCATCTGCTGCTTTGCCTTCAGCTCACTGCCACCTGCGCAGGGTCAGTCTCCTGACCCCACCCGGCACTTCTCTTCCCAGACACTGTTGCTTTCATCTATAAAAATGTGATCTGGGTTCTTTTAACATCTTCTGTCTCTACTTATATTTTTGAATATATAATTATAATAATTATTTCCACCATCCTGTCTGTGATGAGTTGATTGATGTCTCTCCTCACTGCAGATTTTATTTCAGCCTCTTTCTGGGGCTGATGGGCTTTGATGGAATCCCGACACTGTGAATTTCCCCTTTTGGTGCTGCTGATGTGCTTTCCTGGGAGAACCTTGAGCTTTTCTCCAGGACGCAGCTGGCTTGCTGGGTCTATTGTGCTCTGGGCAGCCTTGGAACGACACGAGTCTGTGACCAATTATGTTTTGCCACTGAGCCGGACCTTCCTGAGTCCTCTGCCCAGTGTCCCAGGTCCCCAGGCTTCATCTGGGTGCTTAGGGAGGGCGCAGGGCCTGCCCTGGGTGAGCCCTGCCCATGGCCCCTGGGTGGCTTGGCCAGGGTTCTCACTGCCCCTGCTGGTCAACACTCTGCTGGCCCCACAGGGAGTCTCCGTGCACCTCCAGGTCACCCCCGTTGTGCTCTGCTCTGCAGTGCTGAGTCCTGCGGCCTGGTCTCGCTGGCCTCTCAGCTCTGACACCTCAGGAAAGGCTCTTCCTGGTCCCTGTGGAAGCTCTGGTTGGGCAGGAGCCAGGCGCGTGGGCTGGGCTCTCTGCTTCTGCTCTCTCGGAGGGCGCTCCTTCACAGTCTGATCCGGGGCTTGGAAGCCGGCCCTGCGTGTGATCCGTCTGCTGAAAGCTTGCTGGGTTTGTTGTCTCTGAGAGGCAGGCTCGGCGGCTGCCTCTGCACCTCGGTGGGAAGAGGAAGTCCACCCTCCTTCCTCTGCCTCAGCCCCCTGTGCCAATCTCTAGTGATGATGCAAGGCCCGCCCCTCCCCTGCCCCTCCCCTTCTTTCCACAGGTCACTTTCTCCCCTTCACAAAGAGCAGTTAAGGACATGCAGGCCACCCACCAGTGGCCTCTGGTTCTGGAACCGTGCAGCTCCTGGCCGAAGCACAGGGAGCACACAGCTTCACCACAGCCTGGGAGGGAGGTTGGCAAACTGAGAGTGGGGGAGAAGGGCCCCAGCCTCCAGGGCCAAGCCCAGCATCTCTGTGTTTCAGAACCGGGGTCTGTGAATGACAAAGACGTCCACTAAGAGAAGCCCGCGTGATGCCCCAGAACCCCCAGCAGGACTGTGACCACAGGGCCCCAGGCATGAGGCCAGGAGTGAGGCAGGGATTGAGGTTGGAGCCGGCGTCCCAGGTGGACCTGAACCAGGGCCCCTTGGGCACATGCAGTGTCAGCCACACTCACCACACAGCAGGGCATCATAAGATCGAAAGCCGTGTGCGTGTGTGTGTGTGTGTGTGTGTGTGCACTCAGGAAATGTGTAGTGTATCATCAACAAGTTCTATGTATATCACACTCACTATAATGTCTACTGTGGTAAAATGGCATAGACCTTTGAAATCTGGGTCTCCTTCTGGCCTTTTATTCACATCTTGACACTGGAGCTCATGTCTGGTGTCGGGGCACAATTCTCAAATGCTCCTGTGACCAGCTCAGCCTGCGTTTGAGTCACTCACCTTGGGGAAATGTGAACGTCCACACAGGGCTCCTGGACAAAGTGGACAGTCCATATTTCATGTAAAACACAAGGTACTGGTATCTAAAAAACCACTCAGTCTTATTCCTGTTAAAACAAGTGCATTGTTTCCCTGAAGTAAAATGTGCATTGGGGATAGATACCCTCCTCTTCCCAGCCACTCAGGTACGTGAGCATCTGCAACACCAGAGGCCGGGCCGTGGGCCTCACCCTTCACTGGCTTCCGGCATCTTGCTCTGCACAGCTGTTTGAGGGCCCCAGTGAATGGATCCGTGGATGACATTGCCATACAACTGTGAAGTGGGCACAGCTGAGAAGATGCTCGGTGCCACCTGAGTCTGCTTCTCACTGTGCCACCAGGTCTGGCAGCACTGGCAGCCTCGGGGGCTGCTTCATGTTCTCTTCTACCCCCAGGTCTCTGTAACTGGATCAAGTGTATTGACAGTGGTCGGGTGGTGACAGCAGACACTTGCTCTTGCTCCAAAGTAAAATCCAGTCACAGCCATTACTGAGAAAGAACCACTTTAAAAAACTTTGTAGGATAGAAAGAGCGTTTTGAAAAGCAATGTTTAGGAGTGTTGTCCTTGTCGTGTGATCTTTTAAAAGATTCTGCAACAAAGTGATGTATAAACTGTTAAAAACTTGCAAACTTATGCACTTTAAAATTTTGGAAACAAAAAAATTTATAAGAAATGTTAAAATTGTCAAAACTGAAATTTGATTATTTCAGTGGTTTTTAACTTCATTCATGTGTTTTAAATATCTATCTTAGGTATCTACCTGTCTGTCCATCCATCTATCTATCTGTATAAAATCGGTAGCAAGAGCAGCCAAGGACGTGTGAGAAGGGAACCTGACCAGCTGTCTTCAGTGTGGTGGGATGGTGTACAGACAGAAGAGGGGTGTCCTCACAGCCAGCGTCCAGTGTAGAGGCCGCCTCTCCTTCCCCTGGAGATGGAGGTGCCTCTGTGAGGTGTCAATCCAGCTATGAGAGGTCCTAAATGCATTCATAGATTTAACTTAGA
Organism: Callospermophilus lateralis; assembly: GCF_048772815.1. Lineage (NCBI taxonomy): Eukaryota > Metazoa > Chordata > Mammalia > Rodentia > Sciuridae > Callospermophilus > Callospermophilus lateralis. Next base: position 926,232 of record NC_135318.1, on the reverse strand, counting down.
AATTGAGGTTGAAATTGCTCTTTCATAAAATGTCAGGGAAAATTTTAAGAAATAATGTCCTATTTGAAGGTATTTTTTTCTCACTCTAAAAACATTCTTGAAACATTTCAGGAAAGTTTGTACTGTTCACAAATTAAATACATGTTATACATAATTGTGGTTATGTGTGTGTGTCACCCATGTCCACATTCATGAGCTGTGTAGGGCGGAGAGAGCGGTCACATGTTGTGTGGATGGCACTGCTCCTGGTTGAAGGGACGCAGGGGGTACCTGCCTGGTGACGTGGCAGAGGATGCCGGTGCCTGGCCGGTGGTGAGCACTCTGCCTGTTTCTCACTGCAGGTCTGCACACCAGCCCTCCCTCCACTTTCACAGGGAGCGTGATTTTTCTAAAGGGCCATCACAGGTGCAGAGAGTGCAGGATAAATCAAAGTCGAGGTCACTTACTGCAGCTCATGCCCTGGGACCTGTCCTCCCTCAGTGAGCTGTGAGGGTTTCAGCTTTGAGTAGCGAGCGGGGAGACTTGTTTAGGTCAATGGTATTTCTGGTTTGTGCCCCTGAAATCGTAGCCTCCCGAGTCATGCCAGTGTGCATAGACAACGGCACTTGTGAAATCCTACCCAGTGTAGGTTTCCGTGGGCAGGGCACGGGGTCACCACCTTCCAGTCAGAGAGAGAATGGAAGCACAGCTGGAGGAAATTATTAGAGAAAGTGCTGAGGAGTTCTGGGGCCATGACCCAAAGCAGACCGCAGGTGGGTTAGGCCCTCCCACCTCACCTTCAATCGCTGGGCCTCTCGCTCCAGAACCAGAGCAGGTTCAGGAGAGACTGGGTGTGAACCAGGGAGCTCACTGTCCTTCAGAAAACGTGGATGAAAACCGTGTAGGTTTCTACATTATATAATTTTTAGAAGAGTTCATGGCTTTCATCAGAATTTGGAAAATTCATGACCCAAGACTTGTCTGAGGTGGAGCAGTGCTCAACCGTGGTTCAGAGCTGGGCTGCAGCCAGTCTAGTCTCAGTTTGGATGCGGCAGACAGGCCTCTTTCTCCCTTCTGCCCCACACAAGATACAGAATTAGCATCATTAATGGATGGTTGAGAGTGCACAGAAGTGAACGTCAAGACATTCACTAAGCACTGTGTCCTGCGTCATGAGTCACACAGAGTAGAACACTGGCCTGGGGCGGAGGGCAGCTCAGTGGCCGAGTGTTTGCCTGGCACGACCAGGCCCTGGGTTTGAGACGCAGCACTGCAAAAGGAAAGAAAAATGAAAAGGAAGAGAGGAGACTGGCCCAATCAGGCTGCCCATTGAACCTGACATTCCAAAGTGGCTCTCTCCACACAAAGGACGAACATGGGCACAAAGAAGCAGACACTTCTGTTTTTTTCATGCTTAAAAAAATTTTGATTGTTCTTTTTCATTATACCTGACAGGAGAGTATATTTGACATATCACACATGCATGGAGTATGAAGCCCCATTCTTGTGGTTGTACATGATGTGGAGTCCCCCAATCCTGAGTTCATATGTGAACATCGGAAACTGATGTCGCATCCATCCCACTGTCTTTCCCCTCCCCCGCCCCTCCCTCCCCTTCATCCCCCTTCACTCCAAAGTACCTCCAACTTCCAAACCCTCTCCTACTGTGAATCAGCATCTGCACATCAGAGAGAACATTCACATTTGGTTTTGGGGGATTGGCTAATTTCACTTAGCATGATCGTCTCCAGTTCCATCCATTAACCAACAAGTGCCATAACTTCATTCTTCTTTATGACTAATATTCCCTTGTGTATATATACCACATTTTATTTATCCATTCATCTGTTGAAGGGCATCCAGGATGATTCCACGGTTTAGATATTGTTAGTTGAGCTGCTATAAACATTGATGTGGCTGCGTCATTGTAGTATGCTGATTTTAAGTCTTTGAGTATAGACTGAGGAGTGGGGTATCTTGGTCAAATGCTGGTCCCATTCCACGTTTTCTGAGGAATCTCCATACTGCTTTCCAGAGTAGTGGCACCAACTTTCAGTCCCACCAGCAATGTATAAGTGAACCTTTTCTCCCACACCTTTACCAACATTTATTGTTGCTTGTATTCTTGATGATTGCCATTCTGGTTGGAGTGAGATGGAATCTCAGTGTAGTTTTAATTTGCATTTCTCGAACTGCTAGAGATGCTGAACATTTTTTCATATATTTGTTGACTGATCATATTTCTTCTTCTGTGAAGTGCCTGTTCAGTTTCTTTGCCCATTTGTTGATTGGGTTATTTGGGGTTTTTTGGTGTTAAATTTCTTGAATTTATTTGTATGTCCTGGAGACTAATGATCTATCTGAGGTGCATGTGGTGAAGATTTTCTCCCACTCTGTAGGCTCTCTTCATGTTCTTGATTGTTTCTTTTGCTGTGAAGAAGCTTTTTCGTTTGATACCATCCCATTTGTTGATTCTTGATTTGTAGGAATCTTGCTAAGGAAGTCAGCTCCTAAGCTGACTTGATAGAGATTTGAATCTACTTTTTCTTCTATTAGGTGCAGGGTCTCTAGTCTAATTCCTAGATCCTTGATCCACTCTTGAGTTGAGTTTTGTGAATGGTGAGAGATAGGGGCTTAACTTCATTTTGCTGCATATGGATTTCCACATGCACCATCTGTTGAATAGGCTATCTTTTCTCCAGTGAATGTCTTTGCTGCCTTTGTGTAATATGAGATAACTGTATTCATGTGGGTTTGTCTCTGTGTCTTCTATTCTGTACCATTGGTGTACATGTCTGTTTTGGTGCCAATACCATGCTGTTTTTTTTTTTTTTTTTTGTTACTGTAGCTTTGTGGTATAGTTTAAGGTCTAGAATTGTGATGCTCCTGAGAAGCCTACACCTCTAATCCTGCAATTCAAGGTCAGGTCCGAGCAGGAAGATGCCTCATTATATCTGTGTTTATAAAGTAATCCAGATGCATAATAACAAATGATGCTCAATAGTTGTATTTCCAGGGCACTCTGCACCTTAAAGACTGCATGCCCTGCCCCTAGGGGAGACCAAGGCTGTACCAAGGAGCCACCGGTCACCACGACTTCATGGGCTGGCCACCAGTGGGCCCAGCGTGGCATGTGCTTCTGTCTAGGGTGGCTCATTCAATATGGCTTTGATAGTTAATAGAGAACTCGCTGTCACAGCACAGGTCAGGGCTTGTGTGAGGTGGTTCCAACATGCACACCTTCACCATGAGGCAGGCTAGTCTTCTTGCTCTTGGGGACATGGAGGACATGTGCAGGCCATGTAGCAGGAAGGAGGGCATGTGGATGATGAGGTGCTGTATACACATCAGGAGACAGTGGCGTACGCAGAACGGTACGTACCTGGGTGGCTGTGCGTCGATTCTGGGGCCTTTAGGGACCCTCCCCAAGGGGCAGTATTGCCCGCAGTTACTGTGTGTGAGCTGGCATTAAAGGAGAAGCCCGGAAGCGCCTGCTCTTCTCCAGCGTGCTGCTGACTCAGTGGGATTGGGCCCTCGGGTAATGAGCACAGGAAGAGTGCAGGCGCAGTCTCCCCTCGGCTGCCTCCAGGCCAGGAGAGAGGACGATTCCAGCCCAGAGCCGGAGCCCCAGGGAAGTGTGGGCAGTAACAAGGGGTTCACCCCGGGCTGCTGTGGGGCGTGTTCTGCAGGTGAGTGTGACTTCATCAGGTAACACAACCAAAAGGACAAACTGGAGACCAGAGAGGCCCAAAGACAGGAAGAGCGCCAACACTGAGAACCTTGGGCACCGCGAGGACCGCGACTGCTGTAGTGTGAGACGTCAGGTGGACCACAGCCATCGACACCAGGCTGCACGCCAGAACCAAACCCCAAGGCCCGTTGGACCCGGAAAGGCTTGGAATTGACCCGGCAGGTGAGGAGCAGGGCAAGGACAGGTGCAGGTTGTGGTCCTTCCACCCGAGGAGGGCAGCTCGGGCAGCGCCTCGGGCTCCCACGCCTGCCCTGGCTCAGTCCCAGGAGTGTGGTGGAGAGAGACGGGATGTTTTCAAAGCAGGTGATGTCCACCAGGAAGACAGCTGGCCCTCCAGTCCAGGGCCTTCACACCATGGACTCAACCCACTCAAAAATATCGGAGACAGCTTGAACACGCGCAGCTTCTTTTTCTTGTAGTTTTTCCTCAAACAGTTGCTGAGTAACAGTACTTATATGACATTCACCTGTGTCGACTGCTCTGGGCGACGGAGAGATGATTTCAAGTAAGCAGAGGTCACGTGGGTTCCATTTTGTCCAAGGAACTGGAGCCTCCATGGATTTGGTGTCCTTGAGGGAACCTGGAAACCATCAGCTGCAGACACCCAGGGACCACTGTGGCCTAGGAATCTGAGAATAAGTGTCCTCCAGCGTGATCCTCCCTTGAACGTCTCTCGCAGTGTTATGTGCATCATTCATTGTTTCCCCTCCACTTTTGTTTAAACAGGGAAAGTGAACTTAGGGGGCATCACGGACCTGTTCCTGGAATCTCGGGGTGGGCAGGCTGAGCTCCCTCTAGTGGGAAATGAATGAAAGAACCGACAGCACCTGATGAGTACTTCTTCCGGTTCATTTGCAAGAATGTTTCCTTCTATCTCTTGGCTTCTGAGACAAGCCTGCACTTTTTGCTACTGTAGAATGAGTATGCACCACTGAATACCAGGTGGAAGGGCTGCTAGGGAGGACTTCCCGGCTTCAGAACTTGAAGGTTAATTTGTCATTAGCAGGGAACGACAGGGTGAGGACTTTAGTTCAAAGTGCCACTAAATTAAAGATGAAGCTTAAAAATGCTTAAAATTTGTAAAAAGTCTAACCACTGCTACAAAACAGAAAGTTGTTAAGTAATAGGCTCCATCACTTTCAAGTTGGAAAACTTAGCTGGGCCACAGAAGGGCAGTTCAATCTGAGGCTCCGGGAGCAGTGGACAGAGCCATTGCCCATCTTGACAATGACCTCCAGGGATGCTCGGTGGGCCTGTGGCCAAAACGGGCCCCAGATGTTGCTTAATTTTCCCCCTCGACACACACTTCATGTCCTCTTCAGACCTAGGAGCTGTCAGGACTCTGACTCATTTGGTCCCTTCAGTAGCGGGTGTGAGGATGAATCAGGTGTTGTGCTGAACACCCAGCCTCAGGCGGGGCCCAGCCTGTCCCTCTGCCTTAGTGGCCACATGTGGATGTGCTCTGCTTATCCCTCCTTAGCACACAGGTCCTCAGGGCACAGCTTGCTAACTGCCTCCCTCGGGACCGGTGCCTGTGTCCAGGTGACCCTCCTTCACGCCTCCTGTCTTAGCTTTTTCGATGCTGTGACTAAAGGATCTGACCAGCACAACCCGAGAGGAGGAAGAACTTATTTGAGGGCTCACGGTTTCAGAGGTCTTAGTCCACAGAAGGCTGGCTCCATTTCTCAGGACTGGAGGGGAGGCAGGACATCATGGCCGAGTGTGTGGCAGAGGGAAGCAGCTCACGTCACAGTGAACAGGAGGCAGAGGGACTCCACTCTCCAGAGGCGAATATGTACCCCAAGCCACGCCCGGTGCCCCTCCCCCAGCCACACCCACCACTCCAGTTACCACTCAGCTAATCCCTCCAGAGGATTCACTGCTGACCCACTAGGACTCTCAAACCCAGCCACTTCTCCTCTAACCTCGTGCACTTCTCGCACTGAGCTCTGGGGATACCTCACCTCCAGACCACAACACCTCGCCCTGCACTGCTGATACCCAAACCAGGAGATGTGGCTGAGGACCCTCCACAGCCCAGCCCGTGGGATCTGAGGAGCCCCTGTTCAGAGAGGCAACACCCAAGAGTGGGACGACTTGGCCTCCGAGGCGCAGACTGCTCTCCACCCCCTCCGTCCCCTGCATGGTTGGCAGAGTGAGGTCCATGCCGCAGTTCTTGGAGCCAGAGACCGTGTCACCTTGCTGAACATCAGGATTTTGTGAGGTGACCAAGTTGAGGACATGCTGCTTTGCATTTTTTGGTGGGGGAGGTATACCAGTGATTGAACTCAGGGCACTCGACCACTGAGCCACACCCCCAGCCCGATTTTGCATTTTATTTAGAGACAGGGTCTCACTGCGTTGCTTAGCACCTTACTTTTGCTGAGGCTGGCTTTGAACTGGCGATCCTCCTGCCTCGGCCTCCGGAGCCACTGGGATTATTGGTGTCCACCACTGTGCCCCGCCTGCTCTGAGCCTTTAGGTGGGCTCAATGGAATCACAAGGGTCTCTCAGAGAGAGGCAGAGGGGCATCATCAAGAAGGACGTGTGGCCATGCGAACGATGCCCGAGGGGCACAACAATGGCCAGGAGCCAAGGGACGCGGGCAAAGGTGAGGAAAGGCCCACCCCAGGCTTCCCAGCACTGTGCCATCCCACCTGGGTCTTGCTTTCACCCCAGGGCTGTGAGATGACACCTCTGTCCTGTTCCTCACCTGGGCACTCCTGTGCTGCGGGAGCGCTGTGGCATTAGGGCACTCCACAGTGCAAGCCAGGGGGCACTTTGCGCAGTCTCTGTCCCTGCTCCCTCACGCAGCCCTGGGGACCACTCCGCAGGACTGCCGAAGTGCATCTCCTGGGTCGAAGCCGGTGCCGCCTGCAGGGACCTTCTGTTTTCAGAAGTTCCTCCCACAGGGCCTCGTGTGCCCGCCTCTCAGAGCACCCGCTCCCCTTGTATGCACAGTGGGAGGTCACGGTGTGATGGGCGTTGGGGTGGGGAGGGCAGCAGCCAGGGTGGGTGGAGATGGAGAGGGGTCTTGGCACACCACAGGGAGCTGCCCGGCAGGAGCTCCACACACTCCAGGCTTCTCCCCGTCTCAGGGACCCCACAGGGGAAGAGCAAGCCCTGCCTCCCCACGGCTACTCTGAGACCGTCCTTTCCATCCTGGGCTGCACCGTGGTCCACTGAAGGTGCAGGAAAGTGACCCAGGGCCCTGGGCGGAGCTGCTCACAAGCTCCACACTTGACTTCTGCTCCCCTGGGGCCAGCGCGGGCCGTGGCCGGCCCTGCACAAGGACGCCATGTGTAGCTTCACTGTGACCAGGGACAGGAGGCCCTCAACGTGCGGTCAGCCCTACAACCTTTCTGTAGGCATGGTAACTTTTTTTTTTCCCTAAAAACTCTTGCTAACTTTAGAAAATGGCATTTCAAAATATCTCATATCAAAGAGTATTTGCTTTTCAAAGCCGAGGAAGAGGCGGCCCACAAGGTACCCTCCTCCGGGGAAACGGGGAGCATCCCAGGGCCCTGCTCCTCTCGCACTGGCAATCCTTCCAAGCAGCCTCGTCGTCTTCTTCTTAATAAACCAGCTAAAGCCAGTGATTCTGCGAAGGGGAAGGCTCGCTGTCCTCGAGGCGCCGTTCCAGGGCCTCTGCTCTCCTGCCTTCTCCTGCAGATCTTGAACTTGCAGCTGATGAACAGCCGCCTCCTCCACATAGCTGGACACTCGCCCCTCACGCTGAGTGGGTCAGACTGAAGGTGCTTCGCCAGGTCCTGGCGACCTCAGTTCCCATCGTAGAATAAACAGCTCAGACCACGTCCCAGCAGCCACTGTCCACAAGTTCTGCCCTCACAGGCTGCCCAGCCTGGCCAGGTGAAATCCTCCTGGCCCGTGTGAGGCCAGGACTGCCACTCTGTTCAAGCTTCCAAGAGTGACCCTGGCGGCTGGCGCTGAGTGGTGTGTTTCTTCCGCCCTTCATTTCAGCCTTTCTGTGTCCTGACGTTCAGCTGCAGCTCTCGGTGCAGCACTCTGTAGGGCTGGACTCGAGTCCAGCGTGACTTTCCCTGACTGCTGTCATCACACTGACCACCTCCCAGTCGCAGTGTGACCAGCCGCAGGATGCACACTCCATATGTTTCCCATGTCGCCTTCCTGGTGATCACCCCGGAGCCTGCTGGGATTGGCTGTGTGGATGTTGCACTGCAGCTTGACCCCTGCTGGGCTGTACGTGTGAGCCGCACCCACTGCAGCTGCTACACCAGGTCCCCATGTGCGCGACTGTCCTCAGGCCGCCCTGCTGCCCCATGTGTCCTCCTGCAGCAGCCAGCACAGGCAGCATGTAGGTGAGGACGACTGCGTGGGTTATTTTCTGTGAAGACAGTGGACTGTTAGCCAATGGCTGGGTCACCCTGTGGCCCCCATGGTCCACATGGCCCCCGGGGTTGAGTGGCCATCATCATCTCCTCAGACCAGAGAGTCTTGGGGGATCTCCCTGAGAATGCGTCTGTAGGCGACAGCTCCTGAATGTCTTCTCTATCTGAAAACGTCTCCCTTCCCTCTCCCTTGAGTTCGCAACACGGTATTGGCTTTCAGTGTGGTCCTTGGTCCACACTGGGTTCCAGCCTGTGTAGACTCCATGGTGCACACTGGGTCCCAACCTGTGCAGACTCCATAATGCACACTGGGTTCCAGTGTGTGTAGACTCCATGCTGTACACTGGGTTCCAGCCTGTGTAGACTCCATGGTGAACACTGGGTCCCAACCTGTGCAGACTCCATAATGCACACTGGGTTCCAGTGTGTGTAGACTCCATGCTATACACTGGGTTCCAGCCTGTGTAGACTCCATGGTGCACACTGGGTTCCAGCCTGTGTAGACTCCATGGTGCACACTGGGTCCCAACCTGTGTAGACTCCATGGTGCACACTGGGTTCCAGTGTGTGTAGACTCCGTGCTATACACTGGGTTCCAGCCTGTGTAGACTCCATGGTGCACACTGGGTGCCAGCCTATATAGACTCAATGGTCCACACTGGGTTCCAGCCTGTGTAGACTCCATGCTGTACACTGGGTTCCAGCGTGTGTAGACTCCATGGTGCACACTGTGTTCCAGTGTGTGTAGACTCCATGCTGTACACTGGGTTCCAGCGTGTGTAGACTCCATGGTGCACACTGTGTTCCAGTGTGTGTAGACTCCATGCTCTACACTGGGTTCCAGCATGTGTTGACTCAGTGGTGCACACTGGGTTCCAGCCTGTGTAGACTCAGTGCTCTACATTGAGTTCCAGCTTGTATAGACTCCCATGATCCATACTGTGTTCCAGCGTGTATAGATGCCGCAGTCTGGCTGGGCACAAAATCACGAGCCACTCACAGCTTTGTAGATTCAAACAGCAATTCTTTATTCCCGAACTCACACCGACCCTCTACAAACACATTCTGAGGCAAACACGTTCTGGGGGAAAATCCCGTTCTCTGCCCAAATACTCTCTGAATCCCATGAGAACTCAACGGGAACTACTGGAGCGGGCTCGCCTGAGGCAGCAGGATACGCCCTATTCCCAGCAGGGTACACCTTAAACCTGGAACCGCCCTAAACCCAAGGAGAGCCCTAAACCCTGATCCACCCTAAACCCGGATCCACCCTGGTCCTTGAGCAAGGTCACCTTACATGCAATGTCACTGCAAAATGTCCAAGGCAAGTCCATTTTACCACGAGTCCTTCCTGTAAGCAACATGGGGTACGCTGGCAAGGAAATTGTCATACCTACTTGGCTAATGGCTCTCAGCATATAGACTCCACGATGTACACTGGGTTCCAGCGTGTGTAGGCTCCCATGATCCACACTGTGTTCCAGCATGTTTAGACTCCCATGATCCACACTGTGTTCCAGTGTGTGTAGACTCCATGCTATACACTGGGTTCCAGTGTGTATAGACTCCATGACGTACACTGGGTTCCAGCGTGTATAGGCTCCCATGATCCACACTGTGTTCCAGCATGTGTAAACTCCCATGATCCATTCTGTGTTCCAGTGTATATAGACTCCATGCTGTATACTGGGTTCCAGCGTGTATAGACTCCATGATGTACACTGGGTTCCAGCGTGTATAGACTCCATGCTGTACACTGGGTTCCAGCCTGTGTAGACTCAGTGGTGCACACTGGGTTCCAGCCTGTGTAGACTCCATGCTGTACACTGGGTTCCAGCTTGTGTAGACTCCATGGTCCACACTGGGATCCAGCGTGTGTAGACTCCATGCTGTACACTGGGTTCCAGCGTGTGTAGACTCCATGGTGCACACTGGGTTCCATCTTGTGTAGACTCCATGGTGCACACTGGGTTCCAGCCTGTGTAGACTCCATGGTGCACACTGGGTTCCAGCCTGTGTAGACTCCATAATGCACACTGGGTTCCAGTGTGTGTAGACTCCATGCTGTACACTGGGTTCCAGTGTGTGTAGACTTCATTGTTCACACTGTGTTCCAGCGTGTATAGGCTCCCATGATCCACACTGTGTTCCAGGGTATGTAGACTCCATGCTCTACACAGGGTTCCAGCACATGTAGACTCAGTGGTGCACACTGGGTTCCAGCCTGTGTAGACTCCATGGTCCACACTGGGTTCCAGAGTGTGTAGACTCCATGCTTTACACAGGGTTCCAGCACATGTAGACTCAGTGGTGCACACTGGGTTCCATCCTGTGTAGACTCCATGGTCCACACTGGGTTCCAGCGTGTGTAGATTCCCTGTTCTATACTGGGTTCCAGCGTGTGTAGACTGCCATGGTGTGTGTAGACTCCGATGGTCTATGGTGGGTTCCAGCATGGGCTGAGCAGGAGTCGTTGGGGATTTCTGGCCTTGGGGAAGGTTTCCTTGAACTCTGGTCTCTGTTGTCAGGTGCCTGCAGGTGACCCCCACTGCCTCTGCCCAGGTTCCGGGTCCCCTCATGAACACATGGGACTGTGGCTGTGGCCTGTGGCCCTGAGCCTGCATCTTCCCAAGCACGGCCTTGCTTGGCCCCCTCTGGGTTCCGGCTGCAGAGCTTCCTCTGGCTCTGTCTACCTTTATGCCCTGTGTGCTTCCCCTCATCTTCTCTCTTCAAAGACGTCCATCTTGATTTTTTCTAATCCATTCGGTCACTGATTTACTCTCCAGTCCACAGGCATTTTTTGTTGTTAATTCCATCAACTGAGTTCCTAATTTCCATTATTCTAGTTTTCAATTCTAACATTTTCATTTCTTTTTAAGATGATTTTCATTTTTCTCCTGAAATGTGACATTGTGTTCAACTCCATGAGCTGTTGCATCATAACTGGCTTAGCTCCCTCTCAGGCAGTCCCCTGCCTCAGGACTGCTGCCTGCCATCTTCCTCAGGCTTTGGTTGCTCTGTCTGGTTTCCTCCTTTCACTCTGGCTGAGCCAGGGGCATGGAGGAAGGGTGCCTTTCCCAGGCTCTGCACTGTGCTCCCTCGGGGAGGCTTGCTTTGCTGCTTTCACTGACGGACTGGGGCAGAGCAGCCCACCCCGCACACCTCTGTCCCCGGTGAGACTTGAGGCTGTGGTTCCATGCCTTTGGGAACCCAGCTGCTTCCAGCTTTCCCTCCCCCGGGGACACAGCCCAGGGCCCACTGATTGCCCTGGTGTTTCCTGGAGACTTCCTCTCACTGGGCTGTGAGCCCTGGGCTCCCCAGTTCTGCAGCTTGTCCATACCCTCGGCTCAGACTCTGGGTCCTAGGGGCCTCCTTGGTACCAACGGGGCTCCAGCTGGAAGGAGGGGTGCTGATGCAGGCCGTGGCTCTGGGTCCTGGGCCTGGAGTCCTGGCGGTCTGAGGCCTGCAGGTGGGCCACACAGCCTCCCCGTCCTGGCCAGGAGGAGGATTATTCTGAAGTAGGACTGTGGGTCACAGCAAGAGCAGATGCCCCCTTCCCCAGCCCTGAGTCTTATGTTGCATATTAGGTCTGAAGACGGTCACTGGCCAGAGCATTCCCAAGGCCCCTTCAGCAATTGTACCCAAGAGTTCCCTGTGTGAGGTGACAGCAGCATTTCATGTCACAGTGTATGTTTGTCCCATTGTGAAACCACCCCCACCTGGTTCTTAGAGTGCTTGGTGCAGAATCAATGAGAGGGTCTCACAGCTGAAAAGGAAGCTTCTGGAAGGGTCCATGTATGACAGTCCCTGGAGCAGTAGGCACTGCCCCTCCCTGCCCCTAACCTCTCAGAGCCTCACTGTGGGCTAGATGCTGATCTCACAACAGCTGCAAAGGGCACTCAGCCTCAGGGCTCCCCGTTCCCTCTGTGTGCAGCAGTCCAGGAATTAGCTACAAACTCAGTTCCCATGCACAGTGAAAGTTCCAGCATTGAAACACATCTGGCCTGTCCTACAGGAAGAGGCTCTGTGAATAATAACTATGAAAACGCCAATCATTAGGGGAGTAGCCTTATGGATAATTAGGACAGCATTATTGTTATGTAAAATCACAAAAAACCCAACTGAAATCAGCATTATGAGGGACCAGCACACAGCAGTATTGTGTGGGCAAGAATAAACTAACATGCAACAGCGAACAGAGAATGGGGAGGAGAGAAGCTAAGGCCGCAGGGGCCTGGAGCCCCGCCTGATATGCTCTCGTAGCTCTCCTGCTCATCACAGTCACTACTGGACCACATTGGGGACTGCTGGACCACACTCCCAAGGCATCTGGTTGGACTAATTCCTCCCAAATACATTTACAGAGAACATGAGGCAATTCAGCTCAGCCGTCCAGTTCTAGGAAATTGACACCTGTGGCAGGGTGCACGGCAGAGCAGGTGCTGAAGATAGCCCCTGTGCCCGGCCCAGGCTGCAGCCCTCCTGAAGGACTCTCCAGAAGGTGCAGCTTCTACCCAATGCCAACAGGACTGAGGGACTCCTCTGGCAGGGGTGCTGTTGTCCGCCCTCCAGGGTGGCACTTCCTAAATGTGCAGGACAGGAGGTTGTAGGGCACTTGTGTTGTGCTTGCTTGTCTTTGTGGATGCCGAATAGCTGACCTTAGGCTCCCTGGGCAAACCCATGTCTGTTGAGAGCCACAGCCGAAGGGACCTCAGTAAACTTCCAGCTGATTGGCTCACAGCGGCTCCAGCAAACTTCCAGCTGATTGGCTCACCATGGCTCCAGCAAACTTCCAGCTGCCAGCTGATTGGCTCCTGTGCGGTGATGCTCATTGGGCTGTTTCCCCGCCCTTTCAGACCACGGAGCTGCTCATTGGGGGACTCTTTTGGCTCCGCCCACACGACCCAGCCAATCGGCCTCAAGAGCGGGAGGAGTGAGGGGGTTGAGAGGCTTGTGGGAAGCCGGTGGTGGCAGTTGGGCTCTGAGGGAACTCCTGAAGAGCTGTGTGGTGCTGAGTGTTGTTCTAAAAATAAAGTTCGTTTCTGCTCGACAAGTGAATTGTGCCCAGCCAGACTGCGGCATTTGGTGGCCCACAAGGGGACCGACTGAGGGTAAGTGATAAGGTCAGCTGCTCGCCCCTGAGGGCAGGGCGAGAGGATGGGGAGCCATTTTAGGATTCTTCTTTCCTTTTGTTTTGCTTCTGTTTTAAGTTGCCTGTCCCTGGAGATGGGTGAGACGGAAGGAAAACCGCTCACATCTGAGGAACAGATAGGGAGCAAGGACGGGTGGACAGTTCAGGAGGATAGAAAGGCTGATATAATGATTTTTTGTTGTTCCCTTTTTGTTTCATTCTGTTTCGGTTTTGTTTGGTGCCATCTTGTTGGGTTGTATTATAGTAGAAATATGGGATCAGAAATTAGTAAAAACAAACCAAAAGAGTCCCCCAATGAGCAGCTCCGTGGTCTGAGAGGACGGGGAAACAGCCCAATGGGCATCACCGCACAGGAGCCAATCAGGTGTTACGCAGCTGGAAGTTTCCTGGGGCCTCTGTGAGCCAATCAGGTGTTACGCAGATGGAAGTTTCCTGGGGCCTCTGTGAGCCAATCAGGTGTTACGCAGCTGGAAGTTTCCTGGGGTCCTTTCAGCTGTGGCTCTCAACACATGTCCTGAGGAGTGGTCCTTGGTGCTGTCTTCTGCTTGAGAGGCTGGGACCTGGGAATGGTATTTGGGGGGAAATCTCAGTTGGAAAATGAAATTCTCTGGCAAGCAAGCGCTGGCAAGGCTTCCTATGGACGTGCCGAGGGGTCTGACTCCACTCTGTGTTGACTTACCACACTGGCTTTCACCCACACTGCTGCTGCTCCACCCCTGCAGGGCTTGTACCTCAACGCTGACCCCCGCGTGGGTCATTTGGTATCCTCCCCTGGGAAGAGGAAGGTCCCTCTGCAGAATCTTGTGGACCCCTGCTGTGGAGTAGTGAGCCCGGGAGGCTTGGGCCGGTACCCCGGGTGCTTGGCTAGATCCAAAGCTGTCTCACAGAATGCTCTGCAGATCCTACGCAAGGGACGAGGCTCTGACATTTTCCCAGGGTCTGTATTGCTGAGGAAAAGCAGATGGTATTTACGCAGCAGACTCAGACCTGACCTGCTGGCTCCATCACTTCCTGTGACCAGATTCTTCACAATCTGCCACCTGCACAGGTCCCAGAGCAAGACTGGCAGGCGTGCCCAGCTCACGCTCCGTCCCACACAGACCTCCTAAGAGCTACTTAGGAGCTTAGTCCCCTGTGTGGCTCGTACAGGAAGCTCCAGGCATGTGCAGAGGCATCTGCTCTGAGCTCATTCCTCATTCCATCTCATTCCTCATCCACTCACTTATTTATCAAATAGCACTGGCCTCCCATGTGCTGGGCACTGTGAAGACACCAGGTAGAATAAAGTGGAAGGTTCTGGATTTCAGAAGAGAGGTAAAGAAAATAAATAAATAATTAGAAAAATTCAAAATCAGGGCCCTGAATGAAGGTGAAATTGAAGGTCAACACAGAAAACACTGTGTCGATCCTCACAATAGAGAGGCGTAATATGCAGGCATGGAGCGAGGGATCCCACCTGAAGTGGTGGGTGCAAGGGCCCTGGGGTGCACACAAAGGGCTTAGCATGCATCTGTGCAGGAGCTTCAGGCTCTTGCTGAGTGCTATGGGCCTCAGTGGTTTGGGATCCAGTCCCCTTGGTAGTGTTCATACACAGAGATTTTTTTAATGAGAGTTATAGCTACCGTATTAAAAATTAAAGCCCAGACAGTTAAAAACATCATTTATTTGCTTATTTATTTATTAAAATAATTAAAAACCCACTACACATTAATAGAAGCCATATGTGTTTATGAAAAACTGCCGCATTTTCTACAGCAAGGACACGTTTCCAGAAGGGCCTGGCCTTCCCTATAGCGACCTCCCAACGCTGTCTTCACAGGGAGGCCGTTCACTCCGGCTGGGCTCCCTCACGCTGCATGGCTGCTCTGCCGACACAGCTGGAGATAATCCTCCACCCAGTGACCCTGGACCAGGGCAGAGCTGCGGAACCCTCCAGGGTGTGTGGCACCAGAGGCCCGACGCCCCACTCTGAGGACTGCCCTGGTGGGACACGTGTAAGGACAGTCAGGATCAGGGAGGGCGGGGCCTGGGCCATCTTGGCTCCTGGGGAGCTCAGTTCGGTAGGAATAGGGCTTCTTAGGGCCTCAGCGGGCAGTGCGATGCTGTCCAGCTTTAGGAGGACCATCCCAGTGGCTGGTGAGGCGCATGGAGCAGAGGGAACAGGCCTGGAGCTGGCTGGGAGCTTCCTAGACTTGTGTCCTTGGGTCTCAGACAGAGGGGCACCTCCCAGGCGGGTGCTTCCGAGTCCAGAGAGCGTGACTCCCACAGGCCGGGAGCCATGCAAATTCCCACGTGGCAGAGCCACTTTTGTCTTTGGCTCCTTGTGGAGAGGGACCCCCACACTCCCACTCTGCCCTGCCCTGCTCCTGGTGAGCCCCTCAGAGGGAGGGTGGCAGCTTCGGTCCAGGAGCTCCTGCCAGACCCAAACCAGCAGGAAACTCCAAGCCCTGGATCCGTCATCCGCCTGGTGGGAGGCTCTGCAGACCCTGGGCCCCAGGGACACAGGCCCTGACCCCACACTGGGCCACACCACTAAACAGCAGAAAAAACAGCTTCAGATCCTAGTCTCTCGTGAGTCGGCCATGCTACAACAAAGTTTTAGTAATGCTGAGGAAGATGCATTCTTATGTCTTGTGCCTACATAAATATGATGTTTTGGAATAGGAAGGGTGTGTGTGTGTGTGTGTGAGAGAGAGAGAGAGAGAGAGAGAGAGAGAGAGAGAGAGAGAGGGAGGGAGAGAGAGGGAAGGAGAGGGAGAAAAGAGAGATTTTTACCAATTGCACATATATTTATTTTTAATGTGAAGGCTTTATTCAAAATGGTTCAGCTTGCAATGGAGTATGGTTGGACCAGCCTCTAAAGGAGATCTTAAACTCAGTGTTTGATATTTAATGTAGACCCAAGCAGATGTATAAGAAATTCAGGGCACTCACTGGGGCACATTTTTGGGAAGGAAGCTTTTGAGAGCTTGGTGCATAAGGTAAACAGTAAATCTGGTGAGCAAGGCGGCTCTGGCTGGAGAGGGTGCTGAATTGGAGGACGAAGCTTCCAAATGAGCATGTGTGACTTTCACAGTGTATTTTTAGCTGGCTCTTAGGTGTCTGTGCCTCCTCTCTTTCCAAAATCATCCTTAATTCCCCAGAGTGTGCTTGCTCCCTCTGCCACTCACCGCCCCGCACAGAGCCGCTCCTTTTCACAGGGGCTAAGCTGGCTTCCTCTCTGCAGCTCATCAATACGGAACTGATTTGGAGCTGAGCTGTATAATAATCAGCCTTTCTGCAGCCAGCCCCACACTTGCCTGGTAATTAAGGCCTGATGGTTGTGTTGACGGCAAATGAAAGAAAATGGCTTTGTTCTCCCCTCCCCGGGCTTGATTGCGGGTTCTTGCTCTCACCTGGATTCGACCCGTTCTGCATTGTGCCGTGATTGCTGGAGTGCCAGTGATTGCAGTCCTGGCAGATGACATTTCCATGCAGCACACTCTGTACGGCTCCGGAGGGAACTGACAGAGCTGGAAGCTGGGGAAGCTCATCAAAGGCAGATTTAGGAAATGCCTGCGTGGAGGTGGGAGCCTAGCACCAAATACCAGAGCCTTTCCTGTGACATTTGCTTTTACATAACGGGCTTGAGTCTGCAGCCCGCTCACCTTGCATCTGCAATCCAAGAAGACAGGGCCCTGTGAGCAAGAAATTGCAGACTAAGTTCATCAAGGCCAGGTTTAGATCATACCTTTTAAAAAATCCTCAGTCTGCTTCTCAAGAGAGGGATCAGAAGCAAATAAAACTAAATAACAATGAACTCCCTTCAGGAGCCGGCACTATGTGTGCTATTTCATTGGTAAAGTGCATTGCTTGAAACCTGTGTATGACTTCACACTGTCTCCATCAAACCCTGGTGTGCAGAGAGGCAGAATTCGCTTTTGAAGGGAGCATTTCAATCTCCTTGGCCTTGGTATTTGGACATGAAGGAGCTGCCCCCAGGTGGGAGAAGTGTTCAGGATCACAAAGCAGAACAGTCAAAGCTCAGCAGGCATCCTCCAGATGCTTCAGCGGGAGGAGTGACAAGAACACCCACACCAACAACTCGTGAATGTGCTGGAATGCAGCTCTATGGGGCAGAGGGGTCCGCATGCTCAACCTCATTTCATACCAGGGCGTGGAGGAGGGTCAGGGCGGCTCACACTAATGCAGAAAGGAGACCAAGCTCCAGATCCCACTCAGAGAGACTGACATCAGGGACTGCAGGAAGCTGTCTGCAGATGGGGCCACTCCTTAGCTGTCTTCTTCCACTTTGCCATCCCCCAAGAATCGTGTCCAGCACCGTGAGCAGCAGGCACCCATTACAGATGCACCAGAGGTGTGGGCTCGCCGGGTCACTGTTGCAGATCTTATCCACCAATTTCTGCATGTCTGGTATTGTGCACACAGTGTGGCTTCCAAAGGTGGTGGAGAGCACAGCAGAGCACTGGACCTACAAGTAGGGGGCAGGGGAATCCGAAAGCCAGGTTGGCCCTCTGTCCATGGTCCTGACCAGACAAATGGATCAATGTGCGCACAGAACAATCAATGTATTGTGAATCACTCGGTTTTGAGTAGGGATATTAAACACAAGGAAGTAACATAGGCAGTGTAATGAATGGCTAGAATGTTTTAATTGTGGAATATGTAGCTGTTAACAGAATCAATGTGCTAAAGATGCCCCTGACCCACTGACCGTAGGGTCTTCTTGATATGCTCAAGGTTGGGTGTGCATTAGGGGTGTGGGGAGCATCAGGTGCTTATGAGCATACACTGGGCCCTGGTGGTGGGTGTCTGTGGATCTGGGCTGGTCGTGGCAAAGCCTGCAGTGGGCAGGGCCTCCGGAACACTCAGGTTGTGTCTGACCACCTTGGACAGTGGTCTCACTCCTTCTGAGCTCTGGGGCCAGGTTGTGCATCTCTTTACCTCCTGTCTTTCTAGCTTGTCTCGGTTCCTATCACTAGGCCAAGCTGGCATTGCCCTGTTCTTCAGCTGAGTTTTGGTGGGGAACCACTGTTCCCTCCCCAGACCCAAAGGGACAAGCAGTGGCCAAACAAAAGCAGAGTTGGCATCCCTAGCCTGCTGAAAACTGCTGAGAGTGCCACCACAGTGTCCTTTGGCAAGTCCAGGCCATGTATTACCCACACCCCATGCCTAGCCTTGTCACCATGAGGAAGGAGACTGATGCGGTCTGGCTCACCCTCTCCAGCCATCTTCCCAGCTGTGTGGACAACTGGTATCTTTAGAATCATTGGTGACTCACAACGTTGGCCATTCCAGGATGAAGGTCACTGTATGAAGCAAATTCCTTAGAATGTGATGCTCAGGGGTGGATCTCTGCTGCAGGGCCTCAGGGGTCTCTGTGGGTCCTGGTTTTAACCTTCTGGAGGGCAATTGTCCCTAAACACCTCCTAGGGATTCTACAGGAATGGGACCTTGGCTGTGGCTCCTGCGGCACAAGTAGAGTCAAGTCTGGGGTGCAGTGAGCTCTTGTCCTAGAGGCTGTTGCTCAGGGTGCCTGGGAGCTGGCTGCCAGGTGGAACTGTGGAAATACCCAGCCAGGTGTTTCAGACCCAGAGCACCCCAGATCTACTCCCAGCTCTAGGATCTTGGGAAATTACCTTCCTGAAAATCAGCGCTTTCTAAAATAGAGCTAATCTCTCTCTTGCCCTAGTCTCAGGATTGCTTGAAGATCAAATGAAGGAATTTCGCATGCAAATGCTATAACTCAGAAGTCCTTTGCCACTGGGGGAAGCTTCCAGGGGGACATATTTGTACAGAGGAGTCTCATTTCTGTGTGCAGCTCCTGCTATTTCTTTGTACAGAAAATGGCTAAGAGGTCAGAGAGCCACCCCATGCTCGGCCCTCATCTCAGGACGGAGCATTCCTGGGCAGCAGAGTTGTGGGAGACAAGCCTCTGTTGGCAGGACTTTTACTTGAAGGCACAACCTTCATTTAGGTTAGACTAGTAACACGTTTAAGCCACAGTTTCGATCATGGCCCTTGACAGAGTAATTTAATATTCTCAGAGAGGCCTTGCAGCTACAAGGCTTTTATACCAAAGGATTCCTTGAAATTCTGTGGAGTTCAGTAAGCAATTGATAACACCATCCCGCAAGCTGCCATGTCTCAGAAACAAAGCTAGCACCCTCTTGTGAGCACACACACACCGCACACTTGAGCATACATTCCTTCCCGCGTGCCCAGAGCCCACCTGCATCCAGGTATTTCACTGCATCCACATGCACACCCAGGACACCTGGCCAGTCCCAAGTCCTGGGTGACACCTCTGACTTTCCTGGTGCGGGTGGCTGACTTGTGTCTCTCCTGTTGGTCAGCCAACATCTACGAGAAGGCGCTGTGTGTGAGAGGCTGTGCTAGACAGCATGAGAAGCCCAGAGCAGTAACGTCCACAGTGTTACAGAACTCAGAGCCCACTGATCAACATTATTTCATTGAGTCACTTAACACAGCCCCCACCTCTGGTCCCTGGTGATGTGAAGACGGGCAGATGTGATTCCATCCTTGTCTCCAAGGACTGGCCGTGGCCATGGTTGATAACAATGGCAGTGGCAGAGATGTGACCCCTGGAGAAGCTGGTGGGCCCTCCCCTCTAGATGGGGAGACACTCCCTGGGTAGACCAACCAGCTCACAGTCCTGGGTGGGCAATGTGGTTGGAAGACAGCGCACTCTCCTAACTCAGAGGACCTGGCCCACTAGGCTGGAGAGATCTGGAAGCCTGGGGCAGACAGGCCGTGGGATGCCTTAAAAGTTGAAGCTCTCAGGGAAGCTGGTGAGGCCCCTGCTGAGAAAGGCTGGTCTGCTCTCCAGGGCCTGGGGAACATGCCTATCCTCACCCAAGGCAGCCACCAGCAAGACAGTGAAGGGGTGCCACACAGCCACATCAGCAGGCCGCGGAGCCCAGCAGCAGGGCCAGTTCCCCTTCTGGCTCCAACTCGCTCTAACCCTCCTCTGCCTGCTGGGCTTGTTTCTCAGCTGTGCTCTGGGCATGATCCTGCCGCTCCACAGTTTGCCCTTTACCTCTGATCCGTGATGCAGGGTAGGGGAGTGATGACAGTAGAGTCACCCTGACAGGGGAGCCGCAAGGCCGGGGACTCCTCACCATGGGCAGGAGGGACAGGCCTGGGGAAGCAGGGGGGAAGGGGCCCTGAGCTCAGCGAGGGCCCGAGGGGCTCCAAGCAGAGAGAGCCACGTACTGCAGGAAGCACTGGGGCAGTGACAGGCAGAGCCCCAGCTCTCCATGAGGAGTGGCACCCGCAATCCTGACAGCTCAGGGGCAGAGGAAGTGCCAGCTCCAGGCTGGGGGGTGGTTGAAGTCTCATTCCCAGTCCTCTAACTCATACCAGGGCTCCCACACCAGGAACTGCCGTCAGACATGAGCAGAGGAACCCAGAGTTCTGATCTGTGGCTGATGCCCATCTTCACGTGTTAAGCCACTCGAAGAGTCGCTCATATGGGCCCACTGCCGGGGCTGTGCCTCCACAGGGACAGGTTGCAGGACATGGCCCACCTGGCGTTTGGCACACCCCCCAGCCCTGCGCACCAAGTGCAGGACACATGCAGCCACCGGCATCTCTGTGCGTGGTCTTGATGCCAAAATGGCGCTGCCTTCCTGTGTCAGCTTGCTCAGGAGGGAGGCTGTTTCAGGGAGCTGGAGCGAGAATCTCTCATTGCACTGGGGTTGGTGGGGTTGGTGTGGCGGCCGCAAGAGGGTCCCAGCCTCACTCTTCACCTGCTGTGAGCCACTAGCCTCTCATTACCCCAAGATTTTGGAAGTGTAAAATTTTAACCTAAATGTATTAGTCATTCTGAACAGTGATTGATACATTACTTTTGAGCACAGTGATAGATGTGTTTAATTATCATTTTTCTTTTTATTTTGTTACATAACTGCTACGTGAATTTGCTTTGGTGATAAAATGTTAAACAACTGAAAGTATTAAGGAAAAAGGGAAAGCCCTCCTCAGTCCAGTGGCCTGCTCTTCCTCCAAGATGATCTGTGGTGGCCGGGGTCTGTACCCTCTGGGCCTACCCTTGCACCTGTGTAGACCCAGGAGTGCTCCCGGTTCATCTTCCTGCTCTACCTAAAGGGTCGTATGCTGGGAGTTGCTCTGCCCTGGCCTTTAACGATGCTGACATAGGTCTTGACTGTCTTGTCCTGATTCCCATTGGTGACTGAATGAGCGCAGCACGTCTGGGCTTTAGTTTTCTATTCTATATGATGCTATTGGAAGGGCCTCACAGCGTCTGTGTGTGACTGGGGCCGTTTGGAAGATGCCAGACCCAGAGCTCTCCGTGGCATGTGCACGCAACACTCCCCTCCACAGGCCAGATTCTTGACAAGGCTGCCCCAGGGACATCCACTATACCTCGGTGGGCGGTCACTTGCCTCACCATCACCAAACCAGCAGACAGCGCCCCCATCAGGGGGAGCACCACTCACCTGCCCAGGTGCCTTGCCCTGAGGACCCGAGTTTCCTTTCCAGTGTTGATTTTGAGAACCTGCAAACTGGTAGCTGCAGACACAGGTCTAAGCTTAGCAGCACCTCGTAAGTAGACGTCAGATAAAGCAAGTGCTGTTTTCAGCTACAAATAGCTCTGCACTGCAGACCACAGGTGCTCTGTTTCCTCACGCTGTCGGTTGACATGCTGAAATCCTCATCCTGGATTAGATCAGGTTCTATTCTGAGTACCAGTACTGCCACGTGGTCCAGGACTCCTGAGATCTGTCCCAGCATGGGAGGGACGCTCATCCCTTCTGGATTGCCCAAATCCATCCCCACACCCCAACAACAAAAGTCATGGGCAAAGACGTAACTGATTTCGACTTTAAACTCATTAAAGAGGTGAAGGAGCATTTAAACATGAACAGAAGGGTGATTTAAATATTTTCCTGCATTATTCTTTTGATTCCTGTTGTTTCATTTTTTATCCGTCCCTATAATAATAGTTATCATCCTTATGATTCCTTAAGCCCAAATTACAATTTAAAGTCAAAGTAGTTTCATACACAAACTTCAAAGCAGGTAGAATCATGTTCAATTCACAGGTGAGGAAACAAGTCAGGGGCAGAGGACGGGCTAGGAACAGGCAGAGCTGGAAGGAAAATGCCCTGAGCCAGGCTTCCGGGGCCTTCTGAAGCCTGCGCGTGACAGTCCTTCATTCACATTTACCTCTGCTCTAGTCGTCCTCTTCCTGGCCTGGGTGTCACCATTACTCTCTGAACATGATCATTCCTTCTTTCTTGAGAGCCTGGAAGGGGGTGCCTTGCTTTCTGTAGACCACTGGGAATGTGTGTCCTCCCAGGAGCAAGTCCTACCCAGGAATGACCCCGTGGAAGGGCGACTGCTGACATTACTAAGACTTGGCACCGAAGGAAACACAACCCTTCACTCAAGCAGGGAAGAGCAGCTCAGGTACCACAGACCCAAGGCCGCACCATGTGTCCCTCTCCACCACACCCTGAGCAACCTTCTTTGTCCATATATGAGTTAGAAGCAGCAGCCCCAGAGTTGGGGACTTGCGTGCCAGCCAGGAGGACATGTGGTGGCTGGCCGCCAGCACCCGCTGCTCAGACACTCTGCTCCCTCCTGACGTAAGGATCACAGGTTGAATCTCTT
The DNA here is from genome assembly GCF_048772815.1 of Callospermophilus lateralis. Classification (NCBI taxonomy): domain Eukaryota; kingdom Metazoa; phylum Chordata; class Mammalia; order Rodentia; family Sciuridae; genus Callospermophilus; species Callospermophilus lateralis. The sequence goes on along the minus strand of NC_135318.1, from coordinate 903,320 downwards.
AGGTGTGCAGAAGATGTTTTAAAAAGCAGATTTCCTGTGCAGACTACAGGAGGCAAGAGTCTAGGAAAGCCATAGCAGGGCGTGGAGTCCTTGGGTAGGTTCCAGAGGTTCGTGGGGCTGCGTCTCTGCACTGACAAGCCCCCCTGCTCGCTGGGCCGCACAGGCCAGACTGCAGCAGTTGTCTGGCTCTTACTGTTCAGTGTTGCAAGCCTGAGGAAGAGGCACTGTCAAAACACATCCCTCATCTCTAACCAACCCCCTGCAGAACTTCTAGGGAGAAAACATAAAAGGCAAAACCATTTCCACTGGAGGTTAATCCTTCAGCATTGATTCACATCACCAAATGGGCACACGTATGTGTCATTTCAGCAAAACATCAAAGCAAAGGGTCTTTCTGCAACAAAAATGTCAGGAGAGCCAGATGGCAGGTTGGTGGGCACAAAGTGAGGTACTGCTTCCGCCCAGAGTCCTGGTAGCACCTCCTCTCTGCTCCAGGGCCATGGGGACACCTCCTCGCCAGTCTCTTTGTCCTGTGGCCAGCAGTGCCAGCTTTATAGGTGCTTTGGGGGTAGAAAAGTCCTGTGTACAGAATCCCTGATGCCACTTAGCCAGTTTTCAGGGCCACAAAGTGCCCGCACTGTGCAAACAGAGGCCATCTGCGTGGAACGAGAGTGACACTTCCTGTACAGATGGCCCCTGGCTAGAACTCTTGGCAGAGCACTCGTGCTAAAGGATGTGTCTTGCATTTAGCCCACTCATGTGGTTGTCGGGTGGATCTGTGGATTCAGAGTGCTTCTTCAGAGAGTGTCAGAGAGCCTGGCTGAGTGGGTCTCCCAGACCCAGGAGGAGCAGCCAGCCGTGAGTCAAGAGCAATTACTTGAAAGAGCCCTGGTATTATTCAAAATCAATAATGAATGTCAAGTTCCTATGCTAATTGCTTTCGTGTATTCTGAATGAGAAAGTGTGGGCCAGTTTCTGAAAGTCAAAGAGGCTGGACTGCAGTAGATGCCCACTGACTTCAGGCTGGTCCTCGTGGGGCTTGGTGCTGACACTCAGTAGCAGCCAGGGAAATGCACAGGTGCCTCCCTCATCACCTTCCCGCTCTAACCCGCAACTGAGGGGGGAAGTCATGGTTTGCCCTAGATAAATCCCCCAGGATCCAGGTGGCTGTTAGGGGGAATGACTTCATCAAGAAAAAGTTCAGTGCACAAGTCAACTGCAAATAAAGGACCAATTAGAGTTGAAAACATTGTAGAATTTCCTGCATTTATGCTGTGTGTGTGTGTGTGTGTGTATGTGTGTGTGTGTGGTTTATGTTTGTGTGTGTGGACATGTGGTTTATGTTTGTATGTGTAGACACGTGGTTTATAGTGTGTGTGTGTGTGTGTGGACATGTGGTTTGTGTGTGTGTGTGTGTGTGTGTGTAAACACATAGTATATATATGTATGTGTGTGAGTGGACACATGGTTTAGGTGTGTGTGTGGACACGTGGTTTATCGGTGTGTGTGTGTGCACATGTGGTTTATGTGTGTGGACACCTGGTATGTGTGTGTAAGTGTGTGAGTGGACATGTGTGGCTTATGTGTGAGTGTGGACACATGGTATATGTGAGTATGTGTGTGAATGAACACGTGGTTTGTGTGTCTGTATGTGTGAGAGAGAGAGAGAGAGATGACTGGGTACTGATAGACTAGAGAAGGCCACAAAACAGACGTTTTTCTGCAAAGATTTTCTCATGTAGATAGCTCTAAACTGCCATAAAGAAAACCCCAAATCATAATTTATATTAATACCTTAATAGATCTTAAAATGTTACAAAATAACCAATGCTTCTAGACTTCGACACAAGCTAGTACACTAACTCTCCCTGAGTTGTCAACCTTGGTTTTTCAGGATCTCTCACCCCTAGCTCCAGGCACATTTCTGGGTGTCTGCGCTTTACTTTGGTCTTGGCACATAGTCCTTAGGGAGAACAATAGGTCGCCTGGTGTGCGTCCCACTCCTGGGTATGGTCCTTGCTCCCTGCCTCAGCCCCTTGCCGGGCTCCCTGGATGTTGTGTCTGTTTCGGGGCCACCCATGGAAAGTGTTGCAGTGTCTTTTAGAGGGTTTATGGTAATGCCACTGCGTGGAGCAGGCAGCCAGCCCCAGGGTCTCCTCCTTCCCGACACACTTGGCTGCTGCCCATTAACACCTCGTCTCTCAGTGCCAGAGACTGGATTTAATGAGCAGCTCTGAATTTGGAGGTTTGCACCAGAAACAATGGCTTCTACTCTGACACACTGCACCCTCACTTTCTGATATTTTAGTTCATCTATTTTTTTGAATTCTTTCTTTGGCAGTATTCTTTGAAATAATATGGGTATTTTATTTTAGACATAATAACAGTCAATATCATCTAATACTGAGATGATATTGCAGAAAATCTTGACAGAGGGTTAATAAATAAATTTTAAATTTTCCCTAATGAAGATGATTCCTTTGGTTGTGGTTCTGCCGACATAAAGCTGAAGACATTCGGGAGTGCCCTTGGCAACAGCAGACTGCATTTTTTTATGAACAAAAGCACATTATTTCCAAAGAAAAGTTAATATCTAAAATATATCTCTTATTACAGTGTTTCCTAATTGCATCCAAGTTTTTAAAGAAGGTGATATGGCACAAATTGGCTGATAATTGGTCAATCTAAACATCAACTGTGTTCATTTTCTTCCAACTCAGACATGCATTTAAAGAGTTAAATATCTCAGATTTCAAAGTGAGTTAGGCGAGTGTTTAAGAGTGGTCTCTCCTTATCCAGTGTGAGTATCCTCCCTGCTGAGCAGCTGCCTCCCAGGGAATAGCTCAGTGCCCCAGCATGAGAGTGCGGAGGTGAGACTCGGTCCCCTGTTCAGCTAGTTATCATCCACTCTTCTTCTCTCCTTTAGAAATGAACGCGAAGGAGGACTGGTGAACCCCGTCGTCCTGCAGGCGTCTCCGCATTCTGTGGAGGAGGGAGAGCCCACACACTCAGGTATGCCCTGCCTTCGGCGCTCCGGGGCCCAGGCTGGCACTTTGAGGAGTGCTCCTGGCTGCATGGTGCTCCCTGGCCTCTGGGAGGCAGTCCACAGTCTGCTGCACACCCTCTCCCCAGGACAGTTCAGGCTAAGAAGGGCCATTCGCAGTTGAATTAGAGGATGCATACGTTGTTCTCGCTATTGAAGTTACATGGGGCAGGAATGATGGGTGCTTGCCTTGGGTTGCTCAGCAGAGTCCTTGGGGTGGCCAATGGCAAGGAAATGGGACCAGTAACCCCAAAAGAAGGGTCCCCTCAGAGTCATT